>NC_072734.1:173272353-173530442 GCF_026930045.1 Uloborus diversus
GCCATTGACCAGAGACAACAACGCCTCCTATAATTTAAATATGAATTGCGAGTTTGAATAAATGCATGTTTCAGTAATACGCCAATGAACTGCTTATCGGGGTATACTTACTTCTATTTTGAGGCTAATGCAGTTGTTCACAATTTATTTCTGAATAAAATAAGAGGAGAATAGTTTTTTCCTTAAAATGTTTACTCTAAACTAGCCTATGTACTTTTTTAGTGAAGCAAATACATGCAATTGTGCTATTTGATGCTTCTTTAAGTATACTTGATAAAATAGTTTTTTATTTAAATGAATCTGCACACTATTATGATTGAACAGATTAGTGCTGTCGCTATTATAGTCTAAAGTTAGGTTCCATATTATGTTTTCGACAACATTAAGGGAATTTTGGACCCTGTATACGGGAAGTGTGTTAACTTGCTAAATTTTATTACTTTTTCCCAAGCAGTTTTAATGATAGAAACTTTTACAGTACTTTCAAGAGATATCTAAGGCTCTACTGAAGTGAAATTTTAAGACGAATCTGTTTTATCATTATTTCGTTCCAAACGTGACTCCAAAACGCATTTCTTCAAATATCTCCAAAAAATATTTCTACAAATACTCCCATTTGCATGCCCATGGCAGTCTTATATTCACTCATTAACGCTGCATGACTAACCTTGGTAATTAACAAAAACCACACAAAAATTTCCAAATTAATACATTAATATGGTAGAAACATTTCATAAACTTAGAGGCTGTATTAACATTTTTTTACTAACTAAAAACCAAGTCGCATTTTCACCTATTTTAAAGAATGAGCCCATAATAAAAAAAACATAAAACAAAACACAACAGTTCAATTATTACTTTAGTTCTTCAAATGTTAGGTGAATAAACTATTAAGAAATAATATAAACTGACTAATTATTTAAGAAGAAACGAAACTCTCCAGTAAATTTAATTTACATAGAGTGTTCTTTCGCTTAATAAATCTCTTTGATGAATGACGATGGCAGTTGGAAGTACACTGCAATGTTTTGGAGAGTATCCAAAACTCGATTACACATTCTCCGGTTAAAGTAAATTTATTATGTGCACAGCACTGAGTTACTTAAATTGAAATGCTCATTATCCAATACTATTTTCAAAAATTTGCACTTCATTTGCCAAAGAAGTTATTGCGCTGTTCAATTTTCATTATTCTGGATTCTTCAGCTGGAGAGTATTTCGCATTCTTACAAGTGCTTGTTTTTAAGCAATTATGTTTCAAAAACCGAAATATGTTGATAAGTAATGGCTCTTTGAATGAGTGTAACTACGAGCAATTCTGAAGATCATTTGAATAAATGAAGTTGTTCAGTTTTCGAGGGCAGCGAAGAAAGCAGACAATGGTTTAAAGCGCAAGGTATGTTACTATACACGCACGCACAAAATGCAACACTCGCAAAACAGATGAAAGTTGTAAAGATTACGTTTTTAATGTGTTTATTTTACGCAATGACATTGTTTAGATAAAATAGAGTTGTATGATCATTCGCAATGACATTTTGTTAGGGTCAATAATGTATTTGCTCTTAATTAGTTTCAAAAATGGCAAAAGGTAGAAAATATGAGCAAAAACGCGAGGCAGTGCACTCGATACGTATTTTTTTTAGTCAATATGATTTTGGTTGTTTTGAAAATTAGAGTACATAAAGAAATAACATTGTATTTTATAATGAAATTTGCGTTGAAACAGGACGTTTTATTTTTGCTAGTAAATTTGAGTCTTTAAAAAAAATGTGGAAAAATTTTGCTTATTTTTTTCATGGGAGAAAGTGAAAAATTTAAATGAAATTTTTTTATCCGGTTATAAAACATATTTTGATCAAAAGAATCAGCGAGTAAAAGAATTAATGAATAAGAAAATAAGTGAATGAATGAATAAATAAGTGAGTTACTAAATGAAGGAATGTAAATGAATCAATTAATAAACAAAAACGCAAATGATTTATATTAAATGATTGAGTGAGTAAATAAAAAAACTATTTCACTTTGCCAAATGTACTTTGACCCGTATGCACTTGACTAATTGTACAATTTATTTAAAATGCAAATAAGCTTAATATTATCGAAATTAATACTGCATTGAATATCAGCAGCTCACAATTAATATTTAAAATGTAATTAACAAGAATTTTATCATTTTATAGTAACAAAAATATTTTTTGACGTACAACAAAATATTACAAAATGAGCATCAGTTTTTAAAAAAAATGCCTATATTAATAAATGTCTTAGTTTTCGGCGGCATTTTTTTCCTGACTGGAATAGACTGCATATGGTTCTACATAGTTGAAATAATACCAGATAGGTGGAGCTAAAAGCAGAGAAAATATTTCACCATTTCACTTTGCCCCTTGTTACCCTACTTGCTTCTAATTTTTCAATATTATTTCTGTTACAATGAAAAGATTGCATTAAAGAAGACCTAACAAAAAATCTTTTTTTTTTTCTGATGTGACTTGTTATAGCACAGTCAAGTTACTGTTTTCTTCATTTAAAATCAAATTCAGTTGATTTTTACTTTCTTCTATATCTAATATATAGAAGAAAGTATTGGATTCGTGCAAATTTTCGAATTTCGAATTTTGACGGATTCGAACGTTTTGAGGTGTGCTGAGTCCATTTCGACTATTTTTGGAAAATGTATGTCTGTCTGTGTGTATGTGTGTGTGTATGTGTGTCACGTCTGTGTGTGACCAGTTTTTTGTGGCCGCTCTACAGCAAAAACTACCGCATGAAATCGAACGAAATTTGGTACACATATGTGCCCCTATGTGAACTTGTGCCCATTGGTTTTTGACGCGAATTCTTCCAAGGGGGGTGGAGCAATGGGACGTTTTTTGAGTTTTGCTCGATTGCTATTCCCCAGGAAGTAACTGGCGGAATCAGACAAAATTTGGTCCATATGTTGTCCCTAACAGGTACAGATTCTGATTCAATTTTGGTGTCAATAGCTCAAACGGGGGTTGAGCTATAGAACGTTTTTTGCCGTTAATTGTGACTGCTGTATCTCAATAAATAATGAACGTAATCAAACAAAAATTTATCGACAAGTAGCCCTTAGAGGGTATAAGAAATGATTCTATTTTGGTGTCAACAGCTAAAAAGGGGGTGGTGCAATCGAACGTTCTTTTTTTTCCATTGTGAGTGCCATATCTCAAGAAGTAATGCTACGTTCTGGATGAAATTTGGAATAAATATGAATCCATATGTAAACAGGCGTTGGTATAATTTTGGCGCCAATCGCTCCAGGGGGGGGGGCTGATTTTTTTTTTATTTGTGTGAATAAAAATAGCTTTTTAATTGCAACAATAAGAAAGATAAATCGTAACAGACTGTCGTCTGCGTTCAGCTCGTGCTTTTAATTGCATGGAAATGATCCGAAATATTATCTCAATGATTTAAAATTTTTAACTGGTGCCATCTTGTGTCTGTTAACAGATAAATGTTTGTAATTATTTTCAGCAAGGCTTTAAAAATAATTTTCAATTTTCATTCTTTGCTTTGCTTTTGAGATAAATCAGGAATTGGGATGGTCATCAAGTTTTGGCATGTGTAATTTTGTTTTCGTTGGGAATATTGCTTCCTCGTTAGGCATGGAGAGGGATCAGAATTGTAAGAAAGATATAGAAGAAAGTTTCGTGATGGCCATAACATACTAGTTTGTTTTTCACTTGTGAGATTATGTATTAAATGAAATCACTGTTTTATAAATATTTTGTATTTTTTTTTCTCTTGTTGCCTTTCAAGAAGTGTGCTTTACAAACAGCAAAATGGATGAACTATCTTCGGTAAAAAAGTTCGTTCTTATTTACAAAAATATACAGGTGTCATTCCTTTTTCTTTTTACCCGACTGCGCGTTAGCGACGCAAAGGAGGGTAATGCGTTTATAAGTCTATGTATGTTTGTCTGTTCCTATGTGGCGTGCTGCAGGCGGAACGCCTTGGCCAATTTTGGTAATTCTTACGTCAATCGATTTGCCTTAACCTTGGGAGTGTCACTAAACACATGACAGTAATCGAAAGTACCATTTAAAAAACCAGTTGCCATTTTGTCAGTTTGGGATCGTAGCACGCAGGGTGTCGCACACTGTGTCGTAAGCTACCTGCGTGCGGCAAATGCAGATAGTTTTCACTGCCTGAATTTTTTGTTTACTAAGTCTACTAATTGGGATCTCAGTGGCCAAGTGGTCTAAGCGATTGCTTCTTCCACTTGAGGCGGTGGGTCAAGACACCTTTGCTCCGGATGTACTTTCCCCTCTTTCTGACGCAAATTCTTTCATGTGTTCTTTAAATGTAATCTGAACTGTAATAAAAAATATATTATGCGTAACGAAAGCAAGACACCCAAATTGTAGTCCTTATCAAAATAAATCCGGGCAATAAGACCAATTGAAAGAAAGTCTATTAATTGTCCGACTGCGGGTGCGCGACGCAAAGGAGGGTAATGTGTTTATAAGTCTATGTATGTTTGTTCCTATATAGCGTTCTAGGGGCGAAATGCCTTGGCCAATTTTGGTAATTCTTACGTCAATCGAATTGTCTTAACCTTGGGAGTGTCACTAAACACATGACAGTAATCAAAAGTACCATTTGAAAAACCAGTTGCCATGTTGTCAGTTTGGGATCGGCGCACGCTGGGTGTCGCAAGCTACCTGCGTGCGATAAATGCAGGTAGTTTTCACTGCCGGAATTTTTTGTTTACTAAGTCTACTAATTGGGCTCTCAGTGGCCCAGTGGTCTAAGCGATTGCTTCTCCCACTTGAGGCTGTGGGTCAAGACACCTTTGCTGCGGATGTACTTTCCCCGCTTTCTGATGTAAATTCTTTCATGTGTTCTTTATATTAAATCTGTACTGCAATAAAAAATATATTATGCATAGCAAAGGCAAGACATTCAGACTGTAGTCCTCATCAAAATAAACTTGTGCAAAAAGCACCAAAAGAAAAAAAGTCTTCAAATTCGATTTTCATCTCTAACATGTTGCATTTGTTTTTGTCTTAATTCAAGGGACTAAGTTTCGCGACGTGTTCTTTCTTGAGAGACTTTTTTTAGTTTGGCGAGAAAGATTTGATTGGCGAGGGACGTTTCCGATTTCACGTTATCATGAGTTATACAGGCTGTTTATATAGCTATGCTGTGGTTGACTTAAGTTAGCGTATTTACCTCACGATACAAACAAACTCTCTCAATGAAATGACAAGGTTGCGAAATGTACCGTCTTATAATCATAATAACTAAGTCAATGAAAATTAACTAAAAAGTATAAGATAAAAAAGTATTAAATAAAAACAAAAAACCCCAACTGCGTAAAAACCATAGAAAAAAAAGGAAAATGTATAAGCCCAGTAGTTTAGAATGTTATTAAGAACTACTGAATAACTACACCATTGAAATAGTTTTATAACCATACACAGATAAGATCAGATAATCATAAATTCAAAAGCAGTATAAAAGGATCAACAGTTGGGGCCCATTCAAATTTTACGGGGTTCTTTGAATCAGAAAGGGATAAGTCTCGACTGTTGATCCTTCTATTCTGCTTTTGATTTTATGATTTGTCTTATCTGTGTACGGTTATTCCTCCTCGTCTCAGCGTATATTCTTTATAGAATCGAAAATCACAATTTAAAACAAAATAAATAAATAATAGTCATTAAATATTAAAAATTGGTTCTAAGAAAAGAACAAATACACATTTATGTTTTAACAGACCTTTTTTAATGTCTGAGAACAAGCGCTTTCTCTTATTCCTTTATTTATAATTTCGGATATGGTGAATGTATGCCTTGTTATATTTTTTATTAATGATATTTAGTTCTATTTGAACGGAAAATGCATTTTTAATCTTTCATTTCTCTTTCAAAATGCAATATAATTTTTCGTCGTTTTAACCTCGCTTATAAATTATGTTAATCTATATATTTCTCTCTCAATTTAGAATTTACGAGTGTTGAAGTTTAAAAAAAAATCAGCTGTTTTGTTATTAACCGACTTCAAAAAGGAGGCGGTTATCAGTTCATACCGTATGTATGTTTTTTTTTTTTTTGTCCACTCACAGCGTCTTACCTCGTGAACCGATTTTGATGATTATTTTTTTAATGGATAGGGGATGGCTCAACTTAGGTCCCATTACTTTGTTTGACCATATTTGTCCTCTAGAAAAAAAGTTATGGGCAAAAAACAATAAATTTCATGCAATTTCCCTATTAGATTAAATATGAAACCCATTGTTATGAAAGTTTGGTGCCATACAACAGTAACATTAATAGTAGTTGTAATGATAATTTTGAATGAAGGCTTCTCTGAAGCAAACATCAAATTTTTTCAAGGGATATTTCGATAATGGGGAATCTGGCGTTGTCGTCTCATTTTTGGCTTAAATAATTTTATTTTAGTAACCCTGCTGATTTATAGAAACCCTGTGTGAATTATCAAACTCTTCCTTTCTTCAGTGCTATTGCTCCATAGTATGGTAAAACCTAACCTGGAAGCGAGGTGATGCAGTGATTAGGATCTGCTTAGCCTTCACAATGCTACCATTAGGTTTGCCTCAACTACTCTGTAGTATTTTTATCGTTATCATCTATGCCGATAACAGATGATCGGGGCTAAGTATGAAAATACAGGATTGCATCATGAGCAACTTAGATGCTGTGAAATGTAAATTAGTTAGGAAAAACGCAATATTTAAATGGTTATAATTAAATTATCTACACATGATTTCCAGAGAGGAACAAAGATAAGTTTTTAGTGGCAATCGCTTAAAGTTTAACGCGTGTCAATAGTTTTTTTTTTTTTTTAGTATGGAGCATTTTTAAGAAAAAAATGTGAAGTTTCGTGATGGTAACTTCTTACTATTTCTGAAATACCTACATTTACACTAAAAAGAATGAAATAAGAAAATTTTGAAAAAAGAAAAAAAAAATAGAACCTTCAAAATTGCTCTAAAAAGTGAACAGTAATTTTATTCTTTAAACACCATCGATAATGCTTTTAAACATAGTTTTTGAAGTTTGCGCAAAAACGATAGATAAAATCATTCACAGCCATAACTCAAATACAACTATAAAGTTAACCAGGCCCAGTTTCTTCACTATCACATACATCATGCATTGATGACAGCATATTTGAATAACGATATAAATGTTTCGTTCGTAACTTTGGATGCTTTTCTGAAAAAAAATATGAACGAAGCATGGTTACACTGGATTTTACGTTTTGTTTTTGCGCGAACTTCAAAAATTATGTTTAAAAGCATTATCGATGGTGCTTAAAGAATAAAATTATTTTTCACTTTTTAGAGCAATTTTGAAGTCGGTTCTATTTTTTTTTTTCAATTTTTTTTTTATATAAGCGATGGAAATGTTACAAATATATTTTTTCTTTTATATGTAGTATTTGAAAACATCGCATGCGAAACATTTAGGTAAAAGGTTAATTTCAAAGTATTTACAATACTACATATCTGCATGCAATACAATAGACAGCCCGGTTATCCCATTCAGAGAGTGCAACTTCGTTATTATTAGAACTCATCAGCCTGTATTAGTGAATAACCGAGCTGGAAGCAGATGTCATCTCACTGAAGCTGAAAGTACAAACAAACTTGTAGATAAAGTACATTTATCTCAACAGCGAGTGTCCGCAGCACGGTGCGGTTCGACTCGTGTATTGAAGGCGAAGATTGGGGTATGAACTTCTGTTCTGCTCCAACAACTGCACTGCTGGACTAATGAGTTCTAATAAGAAAGAAACTGCTGTCTCTGGATGCGATAATCTGGCTGTCTGGTATATTGCATGTAGTTCTGCCTTAGCCCTGGCTTAAGGGTGGTAACTACACATCTGCTTAGCCTCCTTAATCCAGCATTGCCAATAGTATTGCATACTGTAATAAACACTTCCTTTAATAAAAAAGCATAAGAAAACGAATGTAACAAGAACTTACATAAACGTTCGCGGGTATGTCTTATATATCGTCGCCTCAGAGCAACAGTAAGATATCTTAGTGTTATTTCTAGGATTAGATATCTTACTGTTGCTCTGAGGCAACGATATACACTACTTTTATTCGAACTTTAAAATCAAATAAGCATAAAAATCTCAAATCATAATCTGAAATGGCAACTTTACTAGAGGCACGAGGTTCAGCTGAGAGATATGCCAAAAAATATATGCATGGAATAGTTTATCTAAGAGATACGCGTGACCTTTTATGTTAGTATAGAGACCGCACCCGCTGGAAGATTAAAAAGAATTCGTAGAAGTACAATTTTCAATAAAATGTTCTCATATATCATTTTGAAATTTCGTTAATATGTTTATTTTGGCCAAATTTTTCAAAATTTCGGAAGTTTTAAGTCGTTCTTTCGAAGAAAAATTTAAGTTTTCGGCATATTTTCCTTCTTCTTAACATTCGCCATAAAACACAAAAAATACTAACCTATTAATAACTCATTTGTTCCTTTCTACTGAAATTTTCGATTACTCAGAAAGTCACTATCCACGTGTGTCCCATTTCATTTCTCAAATGTACTAAAACTATTTAAAGCATGTATATTGAAATTCCACAAATTCAATTTGTACTACTTAACTGTATATACTTAAATGGGGAAAATAATATTCTTTAAATTTGCTTAGTTTTTATATAATCGAGGTAAGTCATTTAAAATTTGTCCCAAGATTTGCATGTCACTATCTTGGCCATAGAGTTAGTTAAATTATTATTGGTAAAAAGAAGGAGTTTTAAATATTCTGTAATCAACTGTTAGTTTTTACCATTCTGTGGGATTATTAGAGTACTTTGTTGACATGATTTGCTTGCTGTTTTTATTATAATTTTGAAGTTCAAAACTCTGGTATGCATCATTTTTTCTGTCACTCTCATTGACAACGTTTCTGTTTTATATATTATTATTATTTTTAAAATTATAATTGCATTGTGTTATTAAATTGAGAGGTTAGAATATAAAAATAACACTCACTCTTTAGAAGAAGCACAAATTTGTAAATTACAGCAGACACGTGTTTCGGCGTTACAGGGAACGCCTTTTTCAATGCAAAAAAAATGAGCTTATGGATGAAAAGACATGCGACAAAAGCCAAGAGCAGATAAGCATGCAGCTTAAAAGATAAAAACAGCGGATAAGCCAAACACCAATGACAAAGTTATAAACCGATCAGGAACCAATAGGAATGCAAGCAAAGGCCAAGAGCTTTCTCTTAGGTACGAACCCATAAAGAAAGAATTCAATTGGACAAAGATTAAGCCGAAGCTTAAACAAAAAGAAAAGAAATTGTCAGTAACCGTGAACCGCAAGAAAGGAAAAGCTGAATGGAAAACCATGAAATAAAAGTAAACAGAAACAAAAAATATTCGAAAAAAGGAAAAATAAAGATAAATAGAAGAAAATTGGGGGGGGGGGGGCAGTGTCAATCAAGACTGAAAGGTAAAAATAAACAAAGGAAGATCGATAAAAAAAAGGGGGGGATGGGGAAAGGACAGTATTAAAGATATGGGAGCCAAATGTTAGAAAAATATGGAACTGCACTAAGATCGTTAACTAAGTTAGAACTGTTCCTCAAAATATGAAAGGATTCCCAAAAGTCAAGATCTGATGAATTGGGGCATTTTTGGATAATCTGATAAGAGTTAAAATCAAAAGAGTGATTCGAATCCCAACAGTGTTGAGCAATACTAGACTTATTTAATTGTTGTTTTTTCACATAATTTTGATGCTCTTTCAAGCGAATTTTTAAAGCACGCCGAGTTGGTTTTGAAACTACTGTTTATTGCAAACCTTTTGCTGTTTCTTTACCTCCTCATAGACTATCGTCTCATCCTCTAAATCAAAAATATTCTGCTTTCAATTCTTTTGTTTATCGCGCAATTAATATTTGTTCTTCGTCGGAACTTCTCAAAGTGGAACTTAATTATCTTAAAGCTGTGGCAATTGATAGAGACTATCCGCCAACTTTGATTGATTCCATTTATAAAAAACTTTCAAATAAATCCCAAACTAATGTTCTTAACCGAACCTTCATCAGAAAGAATTTGGTTGTTTTTCCATTCTTTCCATCTGTAAGCTATCAGGTTGCTAAGATTCTAAAACTTTTCCAATTCCAGGTGGTGTTCTCTCCTATTAATAAACTTTCATTCTCTTCTCTTAAAGATCCTATTCTCCCTCTTAATTGTTGTGGAATTTATAGAATTAATTGTAGTTGTAAACTTGCCTATATTGGACTGACTCGGCGTGCTTTAAAAATTCGCTTGAAAGAGCATCAAAATTATGTGAAAAAACAACAATTAAATAAGTCTAGTATTGCTCAACACTGTTGGGATTCGAATCACTCTTTTGATTTTAACTCTTATCAGATTATCCAAAAATGCCCCAATTCATCAGATCTTGACTTTTGGGAATCCTTTCATATTTTGAGGAACAGTTCTAACTTAGTTAACGATCTTAGTGCAGTTCCATATTTTTCTAACATTTTGCTCCCATATCTTTAATACTGTCCTTTCCCCATCCCCCCCCCCATTTTTTTATCGATCTTCCTTTGTTTATTTTTACCTTTTTGTCTTGATTGACACCGCCCCCCCCCAATTTTCTTCTATTTATCTTTATTTTTCCTTTTTTCGAATATTTTTTGTTTCTGTTTACTTTATTTCATGGTTTTCCATTCAGCTTTTCCTTTCTTGCGGTTCACGGTTACTGACAATTTCTTTTCTTTTTGTTTAAGCTTCGGCTTAATCTTTGTCCAATTGAATTCTTTCTTTATGGGTTCGTACCTAAGAGAAAGCTCTTGGCCTTTGCTTGCATTCCTATTGGTTCCTGATCGGTTTATAACTTTGTCATTGGTGTTTGGCTAATCCGCTGTTTTTATCTTTTAAGCTGCATGCTTATCTGCTCTTGGCTTTTGTCGCATGTCTTTTCATCCATAAGCTCATTATTTTTTGCATTGAAAAAGGCGTTCCCTGTAACGCCGAAACACGTGTCTGCTGTAATTTACAAATTTGTGCTTCTTCTAACGTTGTTTTGTCTTACTTTACTGTTCAGCACAAAGGTATTTATTTATCTAACTCACTCTTTACTTTAAATATATATTCTGGGCCTAGGTCGCAGGCCTTGAGTAAATGTCACACTCTTGCCCCAGAAAGCGTCCCTCTCCTGGGGCAAAATATGTCACTGTCCTGGCACAAAAAAAAAAAAAAGAAAAACTGTCTATTTCTTATCATTTTCAAAACCACTAGTATTAAATCCAGCAGAAAGGAAGGATTTATATCCAATACATTACTAGATAATAAGATTGTATGATCAAAAGTAAGTTACATTTGGCAAACGTAAAAAAAAAGAAAAAGGACATCGAACAATTCTATTTGTATTATTTATTTGTTCAGATGAATATTTCAAAAAGAGAGCTGTAGGCTATGCATGTTTTAATTTTATTGTTGCTGTATTATTTAATTAAATGTACTTAAAATGTCTGAAGTATTGATTCAGAGTGAAAAAAATGGAACAACTTACAAAAAGGAACAGGGATCCGAAAAACTGTCCGCTATTTGAAAACGCCCTTAAAGGAGGTTTCACATATGTTTTGTTTTATCAAGTAAAATTAAACTTTCTAATTCAGACTACAGTTATTTCTTTATCACTCTTGTTAAATTTTTGATAACCCTTGATGAATCTCATTTTGTCATTCTCCTAGTGCTCTTTGTTATTATTGTGGTGTGTGAAATCCTTTTTTGAGGGAAGTAGCACAGTTAAAGTAAGTTCCCTCGTAAGTATAATTTTTTTAAATGTCTTTTTTAAGCAAAGGCAGAATTTTGGGACAGATTTTTGTTTATAGCTTGTGAACAGTCAAATAAAAAGAGCATTTCCGAAAAAGAAGAAAATTACACGCATGCGCATCGGGATATGCGTCCCTATTTAAAATCGTTTTTATATTAGAACCTTATTAAACATGCTGCTGAAAAAGGTATACAATTATGTTGCAAAAAATTAACATGGGTTTTGTTTTCAAGCTTAGAAGCTAAAGTTGTGTTGGTTTTCCCAAACTTAATCCAGGCTAAACTGCTTTTAGCCTCGCTCCTACAACCCTCCCTTTTCATGTATCACATAATTAGAAACACATAAAAACATCATGTGTCAAATTATAAGAATTAATTATGGAAATTCCAATGAAAAAAAATGATAAGTTAAAGCTCAATAGTTCGTCAAAAGAGGCATTCGAAAATTTTAGCAATTTTTAGAATCTGTTTTTGTTTATGCTTTTCTGTAGTTGATTATTTTCTTGTTTTAAGCTATCTTACTTATCTATTACCTATAATTTGATGTTCATATACAACTCTCACCAATAATTATGTACCTGTATTTTATTTCAGCTGCAGTTATCAGTAAAATTTTATTGAACACTTAAACAGCAATGTAAATACAGATCTGCCATTCATACACGAAAAAAAAAAGTTTTATAACATATTCTAGTTTAAATTTGCAATCAGTTTCACTTTTTTCTGAATAACGGACCTTCTTCACTGAGGTACATTCTTTATCAATGGAACGAGTTTGAAAAATCAGTTACTTTCTATTGAAATGTGTGTATAATATATTTTTGCGAATCACACAAAATACTTAGTTTCAAAGCTGTTAGGTTAAATACTATAGAAACGATTTTCTTCAATTTCTTTTATTGTTATATTGTAATATAATTTACTTAATTATGAGTAATTTTAGAACCATATAAAAATGCGAGAAATTCATTTCATTGTACTTAATTTACTATGTTTCATTTCCAGAGAGAATTTTTTAATAATGTAATGCATTAATCAAAAACTTCATAATTATTCTTCATAAAATTCTCCAAAATGCATGAAATATTTCAAACAAATTAAATTCATTTTACATTCCGCTTTGATTTAAATAAGGACGTTCTTGCTACTCTGAACAAAAAAATATATTTTTACTGGTTTAACAAACGGCTAGATTTTTAGAAACTCTTGGAGCCCATCCAAGTGAAGAAAAGTTCAGGTGCATGATTTGAGAAATAATCTTAATGCTTAATTGAACCATTAATTCTAAAACGTAAGTTAAGGGAGAAAGATTTTGAACGAAGAATAATTTCACAAAAAATCAAACACTTAGTGAAATTGCTCTAAAGTAGTTCTTGCCTTAAACAAAACTTGTGCTTATAAAAGGATTACCTCTCAAAGCTCGAAAAAAAAGTCTTTAAAATGTTCTAATACAAATTCTTCTCCAAAACTTTTAAAAGCTATTACTCTAAAAGTCCAAAGATAAATTTGTTAGCGCAATTTTAAAACTCTTTCTTTGTTTTGCTTTAAAATGTCGCTATTGCTGCTTACTTACTGCTGTATTAATGTTTTAAGTATAATTGAAGTATACATATGAACTAGATTTTCGGCTTACATCTCGTATCTTTCAAAACATAAATTGTTTGTGAGATTTATTGGCTACTGACGCTGCTTCTCAAATTACAGGAGAAACAGCTTTGCCATAAATGTCGTTGGGTTGAAAACACATATAAAATGTGTTTGTGCATGATACCGTACCTGCTTAAAAATATAAATTATTTTCAAATCGAAATATAGGACTCTTAGCTTTATGAGGAGAAACGTTAAGAAGTTGAAGTAGGGGAGACAGCGGCTATATATATATATATATATATATATATATATATATATATATATATATATATATATATATATATATATATATATTTGCAAACCTAATGAGAATATATTTGTGAAATATACTTAAGATTAATTACAGCTATTGTGAGCCTGTGATGTATTTAAAAAAAAACATTTCAGAAAGTCAATTGAATCTGCGTAAGATTATGTAAATAGAAGTTCGTAACAACTTTCCCCAGGATGGCGCGTGTTGTTAAAGTGACCAAGGTAAATTGTTACTGAAGACATTTTCCTGTTCTAGGCTGGAGAGGGAATCATTTGTAAGCCTAAACCTGTAGCGAATGATAGTTAACAAATTTAATAACAAAAGATGTTTTGTAATTGAAATCGAGAAAACGACAAACACTGAAGAAAAAAAAACTATAACTACTGAGAGGGGAAAAATATCCCCAAGACAAGAAAAGAAAATATTGACTGACCATAAAACTTACAAAATGACAACCAGTAGCATCAATTAGGGAGGGGAGGGGGGGGTCAATCCTGAGTTTTTGTCCCCCATAAGTGAGTTTAACACTTATGGGGGTTGATACCTAAAATGTATTAAAGAGTTGATGAAAAATATAGTTATTTTATGATATTTTGAATTATGTATAAAAGCCTTATGTGTAATATATTGTCGGATACCAAAAGATCGCTAGATCGTTTCTCAATCGTCATCAGAGAGAGAGAGAAAACTGATGATATAGCATTGTTGATGATGGTATAGGGCAATTTAATAGTAACAGATACAAGTGTTGAAACAGTGAATGCAAAATTTATTTACCGAATGTACCCGATATTAGTTTAAAGTAAATTTTGTATTTTAATGGTTCACTGTAGTTTACTAGTGTAAAAAAGTTCTTCATTGTTCTAGAAATCCTTACTTAAGTAGTTGAATTCAAAAAGAAAAACGTCAATGAAAACCGTCATTTTTTCGTGCGGTTTGATAACCCTAGAAAAACAGAGTGTTATCAAATAAGGCTACGCTTGGGATTAATAGGATTCTGCTGTCTTTGATAAGACACCGAAAGCTCGGTTGGAGGATATTATCTTGTACTGTATATGCTGAACATAAAAGCGTGAACTGTACGCAGAAGTCCCAAAAACAAAAATAACGACTTATCAACGCCCCGAATATGACAAATGATTTTCTCTTTTTCATTGAAGTTTATTTGGAATTCACGATAATGCTTTAGAGTTTATCAAATCTTGTTTAATATTCTTTTTTTTGACATTTTTTTTTCTTTCTAAAAAAAATTCATAGTTTTTTTTTGGCCCCTTTTCAGAGTTGGTCTTATTGGGAACCCTTGTTTCTAATAAGGTGACTTCACAATTTTTTGTTAAACTGCTGACAAACAACATTGAAACTTAAAGTTTAACATGGAATGATTTTTTCCTTATTTGTTACTAGAAAGTCGCCCATCATGGTATGAGGGGTGAAAATTGTTTCTACGTTATGTTTTGCTGATGAATGTACAAAAGCTGAACCCAAATGAATAATAAATGAGCGAGACATTAGGCCCTGAACATTAGTAAACGTTAAATCCCGGTTATCACAAATTTGCCATTTCAACTGCGCTTGCGCGTGGACTTAGCTTTATGGGCTTTCTGTTTTAAGATTTTGTGTTGCTTGTTTATATTTAGGCTGAGCTGGAGTCTTAACAAATTAATGAATGCGATTAGAATATTTTCACAGCGATTTCGTGATATATTATATGTAACTACGGATATGAATACCTGATAATCTTTATTATGTAAAGGGAAAAAAACACTTCAATATTTATTGGTTTGAAAATATTTACTTAACGTAAACGTAAAACACGTTTGTGTACTTCAAAAATGATTGGAATATGAGTACAGATGTCCGTCTTTTGCAGATATTTTACGTTTGGCGTAAACAGCAGCATTATACATTTTATTTAGGTTGATAGTTCGGCTTTGTATTAGAAGTGATGCTGCAATTCTAGTACGCTCTTCTGAGGTTGAAAATTTGGCCCTGAAAAGAGCCTCTGTTTGATAGAAAAATCAGACTCCGGATCCATTAATAATTAAGACTCAAAACTCAATCTTTACCGAGGCCTAAACACTAAATCAGACAAAGCTTTGTGATTTCTAATTTTTATCTGTTGCTATCTTATATTTATTAACAAATTAATATAAGATAGATATATAATTTAAAATGTTTGTAATTAATTTTAGCAAGATTTTTGAAATCAGCTAAGTCTGCGTGCAAGCGCTGTTGAAATGGCAAATTTGTGATAACCGGGATTTAACGTCGAGGCTGAACATTAGGTTGGCCTCACTTGGTGTACTCACCCTACATCACCGGTTTTCTTATACATAAAGGCGAAATATTTTTCGTCTTTGACTCAAAGTTTTTAGTTTGTCAAAGGCGTACAAGAACACCTTGATATTTGCACAAGAATTTGAGTTTCATTTTAATGTGGTAATTGCGTCATAGAACTAATTGTTATTTTATCAAGAGATCAGATAGTGGTATCTAAATCTGCGTTCCTTAATCTTAGATTGCATGCTGATGCTAGCAAGACTGACATCGGAGGTATTTCTACGCGCTGGTTAATCTTATTTTCTCATCTTGAAACTCAATTAGACTGGACGCTATCGCTTTCCTCATTAGTTAAGATAAACGCCAATCATGTATAAGTAAGGACAGTTAATTAAATAACATGCCCTATGTTTAGGTTGCTGATTGTAACTGAGGTGGTGATATATATTCATTGCTTTTCAGTTTAATACAACAATTAGATTTAAAAACGATAAAAACTCATTTTTAAAACAGAAAAAAAAATTAATATACCTTTCAGGAAAAAAAAATCCATTTCCTTTATTCCTTTTTTTTTAAATTTGCAATAGAAGTCCGTATTCTGGGTTATTCTAAAAACGACTTAACTAATTAAGATTAAAGCAGCATCTGGAAACAGGAAAATATAATCAATTACTTTTTTTTTCTAAAAATACTTTAACTTTAGGGATAAAAATTTGATATAACACAACACAGTATTTGACATGAATATAATGTAAAACTACTATAAGCATGTAGTCAGTTTTGCGCATCTACTGGCTAATTGAGTGATAAGTTTAAATTACGAAAGGCTTTCAAAACAGATGCCAAATTTAGTCTGAAATATTATTTTCACATTTAAAAACTTATAGTTGAGGCAAACCAATGCTGTAATTAATATTTGTGTAGCCTTTACAGCACTGACAGGTTAAGTTTGCCCCAACGGTAGACAGTTTTTTTACTTTAAAATTTAAAGAGTGTGTTGATAAAGGTACCTTATAAACGACGTGACTTTTTCAACTTTGCTGCTTATGTGAATATTACCGTGACTCGCCACGGCTTTGCCTGTAGTAATAACTTTAAAGAAGATACCTGCGAGTTCATCGTCGCTGCAGCATAGGAAATTAGTTCATTGTTTGAGGATTGAAAAACGTATCTTATGAAGCAGTGAGTACAAAGTTAAAATAAAGCATTATACAACATCTTACCGAATAACGCTACACAGTATTGAAAAAAAATTATAAAAATAAAAATCAAGAAAATGAAAAATACATCAACAAACTTGTTATTTTCAATGATTTTCTATTTAATTCCTTTATTTCTAATATACAAAAAAATTAGAATGAAAACTTTGTCCGTACTGCTACATGTTTGCAATTTTTTTTTACAATGTAAAACATTTCCGGAGAACAAGTCAACGTTTCTTATCTCTAATGCTAGTTAACTCTATCTCAAACATACAACTGAATTCCCTGAATGCATATCATAAATTTCAACAATCTAGTTTCTTACTATCTACTTAACACTTAGAAAATTTAAACGGAAATTTGGACAGTTTCCAAACACATTAACTATTCTTTAGTTCTACCTTTTTCTTGATAATAAGCTTTGATGCACAATTATGAATTACTGCAGGGGGCTATTAAAAAGGATATTTGCTTTTCATTTGAACAAATTTCATTAGCGTATTTTTATATTAAGAGTTATAAAACGTACTATATATACACTATAGAAAAATAATATCCGAACTGTGCATATTAGTAATATTTTTTCCTAATCAAACATTTTTGTCTTAAATGATAACAATAGTAACTGCTGACTATGAATTTATAAAGCTAACAATGGGGTTCAAAACTGTTCTTGAAAATGTGTTGAAATCAGTAGTTAAAACTACTTCTTAAAATTAACTAAATTTTTGTCCCTACACTTTTATGTGCATGTAAAGTTCTTTGACAAAATTCTGAGAAAATTAAATTAATATTTTAAGCAGATATTTGTTGCATATTCACTACCTTAAATGCGCATAAATAATAACCATCATTCCGAACTTAAAATTAACATAGCTAATTTCTAAAGTTCTTTGACAAGGTTGGGTACGTTTTGTAACTTTTAGACATGTTTTGTGTGAATGCGTAACTTTTACAAATCCTTACCGTAAGGTCGGAAAACATCTTGTGTTGTTATTATGCATGCGGACATCTTTCCTTTTCCGAGAGTTCGTGTATTACTAATGTCTCTTATAACAATGTTTCACGCTAATGAAAGAGAATTTTGGTTAACTTTCAAATGTTGTAATGAATATTGTTAATGAACTAGAATAAAAGGACAAAAAAAAAAGATTAAGGTAAAGAAAAGAAAAAAACGACTCCAATTAAATGAAAATAGGGCCTCGGATTAAGCAAAGAAACACTTTTAATGTTTTCACCCCAAGTTTGTTGCGAATCGAGACAAAAAAAACATACAGATACATTTTTCCAATGTTGGCAGTTTTAATATGATTTAATGGTTAACTCTCGAAATATGTATTTGCATAACTCAAAAAGGTGTGTCCTAGAAAGTTGAAATTTGGTACGTAGACACCTAGGGGGGTCTAGTTGTGCACCTTTTCTTTTGGTTGCATTCGGATGTTTCTAAGGGGGGTCTTTTGCCCCTGTCTCGTGTGAAATCATTTTTAATTTTAATGTAAACTCAAGTGGTGTTATAATTTGTCGGACACTTGGCAATATATCGCCATTTTGGTCTCCAAGTTTTGTCGATTTTTTGGAGGGTTTTTTTTTTAAATTTTAATTTGGTTTTAATTTGTCCATTGTTGGTGATATTTAGAGAGTAAACAATTGAATCACATTAAAATTGCCAGTGATGGGGAAATGCCATTAAATTGGAGTAAATGGAAGTCATGTGATGCACACATCAGCTCGTTTTATTTATAGTTTCAAATGTCACAAAACTTGTTTATGTAGAGTGAGATGCACTTTTTTTTAACATTCTTATTACATTTTTTTTCAGCTTTGTCCGCTTTGTCTTAGTTACTCATTCGAGGAAAAATCCTGATATATGCAATATCCAAAATCACTGATCGAGTAACGCTCTGACGTCACCAACAATGATACTCACGCCATAGCATGCGTGATGCCATTATTTCATCGTTGAAGCATCAAAAATTCCGTTTTTTGGGCAATTCGCAACTTCAGCGCTCGAATACGCTACCTTGCGGTGATTTATAAAATTAAAGAAAAATGTAAAACATTGTGTTCCACGTGTGTCTGTTGGTAAACATAGGCAGTTTGTTACGAGTATTTATTAACGCATTCGATGTATCTTAGATTGCTTTCAGCAACGGAAATTGTTTCCTCCCGTAATAGTATTCTCGAGCTTCTCAAAATAATGTTAGTTTTCATTATTTTCCTCTAAAAATGAGTTGACTGTCGAAAATGGCGAGCTCGTAAACACAAAAAAACTCTGGATTAACAACTTTCGCATTTGCATGAATAAAAACAAATATTCTCGTATGTTAGATTTTTTTTTTTTTTTTTTTTTTTTTTTTTTTTTTTAAAGATGATAACGTTATACCAGGTGAAACTTGTTTATTGTTTTGTGCGAATTTGTATGAATATGGGTTTCTTTCTTTTTTGAGCAATCACGATTGCTTATTGCTTTTATTTGACTGTTTTTGACGTTCCTTTGATTTTTCCCACCGCCTCCCTCCGCACCATCACCGTCGACGGGCTCCTCACGATGCTGCACCTCTAGCGAAAACCGTCTCCAGGTTTCGTCAATATCCTACACTTACACGCATACATACACGCACCTACACACATATACATATATACACCTACACACACACACATACATACACCTACACACATTCACAAACACATAACCTACACACATACACAAACACATACACACACAAACACACACACCTACACACTCACATACACACAACTACACACACACTCATGCCTGCACACAGACACAAACACATATGCCTACACACACATACACATACCCCCCACACACAAACACACGCTTACATATACACACACACTCGTGATTGCGAAAAACATAATTTGAATTCAAGATGACAAAATTCAAATTAATTTTTTTTTCTTAAGCTAAAAATAAGGATTTAATAACATTAGCAGAAGAATTAGGGCTTTCATCTCCGCCCACTTTAAAAATTATTAATTTAACTAACCTTATTTTACTGCAGCATTTAGTTAGAATGGACAGTATGCAAAATATTTTCTTGAATAAATTATCACAGAACGAAATGAAAAATGTTTAACCGAGAAAGAAATTTGAAGCAAAAACAAAAGCCGAGAATTTTTATCGCCAACATACTGTCCCACCTTTACTTTATTGCTTTCATCCTCAGCTGAAGAATACACCAAAATTTGTTTGGGGTTATAGTTTTAGTATTGTGTAAGCAAAGAACCCTTAGCGAGATTTCGCATGTCAGTTAAACCATTTTTATTTTTTATCATGAGTGGAATAAAATGGTAGAAAGATTACAGAATTCGATAAGTTAAAAAAAATAATGGTACATAAATCAATTAAAAAGAAAGCTACCACTATGTATTCGGGATAATTTTGTTGATGATTCGCATAGCATGACAGAACTGAATCATAATTTAGAAAATAGAAACATACAAAACAGAAAAATTTTTAATTAACCATTTCGGCAATTTGAGAAAAGTAACTCAGCTACAAATACAAAACAATTAGCGCTGGCCAAGCAAAGCAAAGAAGTATCATCTTTTTTTGATAATAATTCTTAATGTCATATAATTAAATTATCTAGCATTAATTGTTATTCTTGTCAGTCTTATAGCCAAACTGAAAATTTAGTCAAGAAATGATAAATATCGAATTCAACATCGAGGAAATTGCTGCTTAGAACTACGAACTACGTAATTTGCATTAATTTATGACGTTAAGTAATGTTTCTCGAATTCTCATTTCTTTCTACGTGGGCCAGTATATCCACAAGACTTTAAAAATTAATTTAAAAAGAATTAAAAAAAAAGTCATGCATACAAACAAAAATTATTAGGCTTATTAGCATTTTCTACGCTACAGCGTGCGTTTGTTTCACTTTTTCCAGCCGCCATTAGACGGTGGGTGCAGTGCCACCTATAGTTTGTTGAAGTTGCTTGACATGCAGGGAAATGCTTTATTTTGACAAGGCTGAACTGGATCCGATAACTTAACAGTTTTACTGGTAAGACTGTCATTGAAGGATAATGAGGAAAAGTAAAAATGGTCGACAGTTAACGATATCTACTGGAGTTTAGGAGTAATCCACTGGAGTTAGGGTTAAAATTTCAATTATTAAAACATCACTAAACAGGCAATTACTTCGTTCAAATATAGAAACAATTTTCCCCCGTCATACCTTGACGAGCAATTTTTTATTTTATAGAGAATTAATTCACTTAAAAACCAGGAATAGATCAAACACACTGGTCCCTTTAGTCTTTTTAGGTAAAGGACAATTTCCAGTCTTTCTAGTAATGATAAGAATCAGATGTTAGATTTTCTGCAGCATGAAACATAAAACACCAAATAGTTGAAATGTATGTTTTAGCATGAAAACATCTAAAGTGACAGTTTGTGATTTACATAATAACTAAACTAAATCACAAAACAAAACCGGCTCAAAAATATTGAAATTGTTATTTGCATTAAACTCGATGTGGTAAGTACTTTACTTGTGATCTTAAATACTACTTTAAGGTTCTCTGATCAACTAAAACTCTACTGGAAAACAACGCATTATTGAAAGCCATTTTATTCAATTAGTTCTATTTGTTTATCTCTGTCTGCCATGAACCTTAGTGGATCAGAAAAAGGTTCGGATCCGAACTAATTGCATTTAAGTGGGAAAGTAAAACGTGATCCGTTTCTGGAATGTGTTTAAAGATTTCTCCTTCTGAAAAAAAAAAAAAAAAGAGTATTGACTTGCATTTCAATGTTTTGGTGTAGAAATTAGAACAGTGCATGTAGCTGTATAGAAAGGAAAATGCAAAATTTGTATGTAGTATAACTTAACTTTTAATGATATGTTTCAAACTAGAAAATCAGCTGTCTAGGTATGACGGGTGAAAATTGTGTCTACATTTGAACGAAACAATTGCCTCTTTGATGATATTTTGTAGGTTGAAATTGTATCCCTAACTCCAGTGAATTGATCCTAAACTCCAGTAGGTAGCATTGGCCATTTTTTCGTTTCTTCATTTTAATTAAATGACAATTTGCACTAGAAAGACGGAGGGGCCTGTGTGGCCCCTCGCGTAGTTTGTTGTTTAATAACTCGGATAATTTCTAACAGAACGTAATGTAACTTCCTGACTTTTCAATATATGACCTTATTTGAATGCTTGTTTAATCATTTAATCATTCGTCTCATAGTACTGTAAATATTGATCCTTATACCTAGAAAGACGGGAGGGGCCACAGTGGCCCCAAAGCTATTTTACAACTAAAAAAAAATATTTTTTTCCCTTTCTCCTAATTGTTGTAGCATAAAAAAAGGCCATTCTCTCTAGTTTAACCTGTAACTTTCGCTTTATACAGCCAGTTGGATATCCAAATGCTATAAACAGTACCGACTGCTTACCAGCCTAACGGTAGTCATTGCTTTTGGAAAGAAAAACTGATTCAACCTTTTGGCCAGTATAGCAAAAAAACACTACAAATAATCGCGTACTAAGTTTTTATTTAGTCATGAAAGAAGGTGTATCGGGTATGTGGACTCACTCAGAAAGAATGTTTTAAATAATTCACCCCAAAAATGGATAGGGGCCACATTGGCTCATTCAGTCTTTCTAGGTATACAGAAAATGTCAGTCGTTCTAGTGTTAAACCAGTACAACAGTTAAGTAAATAGTATTGCATTGTCAAAAAAAAAAAAAAAAAGCATTCCCACGCATGTCAAACATTACCAAAAATTATTATCAAATTACCAGCCTATGGTACGAGTTTCGTTTTTGGTGATGACTAGGAGCGTTACTCGATCAGTGAATTGGCTATTATACATATGAGGATGGAGATCAATCAATATCTTTTTAATTTTAAACTTTTAATATGTTTGCTGAGTAATTAGGGTCATAAAAACATGGTTAGATAGAAATAAACTTTTTTAGCATTTGTGGTGGTATTTAAAGCTAAACTATAGTTCCGGAAAAAATGAGAAACGTACGGAAGACATTCTGAAATTTCTGGATCATTTCAACCAGCTGTATAAAAGACAATATTGTTAAACAAGTCACAAATGTCAGTTACTTTAACCTGCGACATGGAAGGTGTCAATTAATTTAAATTGTTACACAGAAGGTCACCGGAAACATCTTTTTGCAATTTATCAAGTGCCAAATTCGATGCGCTATTTAGTTATTTAAAATTTACTTCATACAATCTGTGCCAAAGGTTAAATGAAGCAATTGCTTTTGCCTTTCATAATATTTTTTTAAAATGATTTTTTTGATATAATGTGATTTTTATAAGAATGTCTAACATTTTTTAGTAAACTTTAATAGGTTATTATTGTAAACGTAATACTATGGGACTCCGACTCCTGCTCGTTTCGGTCGCCAGTCCCCGCTCGTTATCTACAGTAAATTAATGCTGCCTGTGCCCGGGAGGAAATGGATGATTTTAATTGTTTTTCAATTTGGATGTCCTGAAGACTGTTTTCATCAACTTTTATCTCCGACTGCCCGGCTTTGAGGTTTAGAGGAGTAAAACAGGGCGAAATGGCTTCCCCTGGAAGTCTTGTATTTAACGGTACTAGTGTTGATGTGTGATTAGCACAATACACGAAACGTGTAGGGGAAGTTGCTGTACCCACGGACAAAATTTACTTTTCAATTTTGGTCGGTCTCTGGGAATAGATAATCGATCAGAAATTTTTTTTTAGCAGAATCTACAACTTATCATCTATTTTGGCAATTTTCTTCGGGTAAAAATCTCAAAGCTTTCAACTTCAAAAAAATTTCTGAAAAACCATCTTTTTTGTCCGTGGGTACAACACCCCGTTCACATTGCGGACAGGTGCCTTTGTATACCCATGGACATATATATATATATATATATATATATATATATATATATATATATATATATATATAAATAGGTCTAAGGAACTTAATTATACTTAATATATTTTCATAAGCCATTTAATATTGAAATGCTTCAAACATCCATTGAAAATAACATTAAATATAATATCCAACAAAAATTAAACTTCGAAAAAAATCGAAGGTTTTTCCTTTTTTTAAAAAATTTTCCTTATTTTTTAACATCAGTGAACTCTTTAAAAAAGTTAGCACTCTTAAGAGAGAGTTAATGATGTTATGAATAATAAATGTATTTTTAACCCTAGCGTCAATGACCAAACTTTTTCCTTACTTTCAATAACCGCGTACCCGGGTACCCATTTTGAATTTCGAAGATTTAGAGTAGAAAAATCATTTTTTTTTCTAACCCCTCTTCTATTTAATTGAAACGTTTTCTTCCATCCTCATCTGGGGAAGTTTGTGTATCCTGTTTTTACTAAAAAACGAAATGGTTTATTGTTTTCCAGCGTTTTATGTTTACGTTTCACGCTAAATTGTGTGTCAGAAACAAATGTGTTTCTCCAGTTTTTTCGTAATACTGGATGTATTAGATTTTACACTTTGGTATTTTATAGTGAATTCGTAGTATTTTATTTATTTATACCAGTGATGTTCAACTTACGACCCGCGGACCACATGAGGCCCGCGAAGCTCATGCATATACACATAGGCCAATTGTACCAAAAAATATTATCTGTAATTTTATCCTCACTATCATTTACTCAACCTTTGCTGTCATGCAGTCTGACATTTGTAGGTATACTCAAAAAAAAAGAAAGAAAAAGAAAAAAAGGACAAATAATATATTCCAACTGAAATATTGTTGTCTACATATTGAGAGAAACGAAGTTCCTGATTCGGTATCACTGATGATGAACAATATGTTCATACATCAACAAAAAGAGAAAAGGCCGTAATATTGTTTTCCACTTCACATCATAACAAAAGAAGTTCTGGAGCAACCAAAAATCACAAGTATTTCGTTTTATAACAAAACAAAATGTAGTGTTGACACGACTGATCAAATTTTGATAACTTCGAAGCATTTGATCGAATGGTGAAAACCACAGGTGTATTGCCCTGTGAAATATAATTATGAGTATACTTAATTTAATTTAAAATCTTAATTATATCCTTAAATGTAATTTGAATGAATGTAAATTATACGGAAACTTTCTTTGCGTCTACGATCTGCAGTGTGACTCGTGTGTAATTGCAATGCTTTCAAGTGTTTATTAATTTTTATTTATTTTACTTTCTTTTACAGCGCAAAAAATTTTTCTGACATGGGAAGCGAGTCCAATTCTTCGGTTTTACACCAGAAAATAATTGAAAGGAATTGAAAAACGAACCTTTATCGGAAAAAAAAATTGTTTCTGAGGATTTTTTAGATTTTTTTTGTGGGGGGGGGGGATACGCGCTTGAGGGTCCCAACTTGCTACAAATGCTCAAGCTTTTGAACTATACTCTTCTCTAACCCTTCAGAAGAATATTAATGGTGAATACAATGCTGTTTTCCCTAATATAAATCTAAATAATTACTACGTAATTGCCGAAAGCGTTATACAATTTGGGGGCGCGATGCAAGAAGGGAGGGGGAGTGAAGGGGGGGAAACAGTGGTCATAATTTGATTCAAAGGCTCATTTTACATGAGAATCATCAAAAATTGGTGTCAGAAGCATTTTGAATGGGTATTTTTTGACGTGCAGTGCAATGGATACCCGGGTACCTGGTTGCTGAATCTAGGTATAAAAATTTTAAAGGCTAAACAACTCCCCCCAATATTTTTTTTTTGAAAACACGGTTACAACTTTCTTTAGTTCAGATTCATGTAAATAACAAGGATTAAAAGCAATTTTAAAAAGACCTTGTTACAAAGCGTAAAAATTATGATAAAAGTCGCAAAAAGGTACCCGGGTACCCGGTCATTGACGCTTGGGTTAAACAAAAAAATAACAAGATGCATGATAGTATAGCTCTCTATGTACCTACACAATAACCTCAATTTATATGCAAATTGAAACCTTTAACCAAAATTAACCCTTTACAAACAACTCAGTTTAGATTAAACCAACAAAAATCTAGAAAAGCCGACTTCAAATGAAAACAGGTGGGATTGACGGTCTGTAGATCCTACAACAGGTGCGGGTAACTTCAACACTAGATCTTCAAGCCCTACTTTAAATTCATCATCATTGGTAAAAGCAAATTTCGGACGTTGGTGACAAGGCACCATTTCGAGGTACTTCATATTGTTAGAAAACTCAGGCGTGACCCAAGGAGACTAACAATTGCCGTCCATAGGGTTGACAATTGAGGTCCGTAGGTACACATGGTTATGTATCCTTGGGTACAAAGGTACGTCTTTTTGGTTTAAAGTCAGTCACATCGAGAGGATCACAGTTTTACAACATTAAAAATCAGAAACAAAATCTTCAAAATGTAGGGAATCATGATACCTACAACAAAAATGAATAATACAATCCACGACGGACGAAAAAAAAGAAATTGCACATTTTTTTTTTTTTACTTAGGTCCTACTAAAACCGAAAAAAATGTGATAGAATCAACTAGCGTTGAAACTTCCTGAGGTACTGGAGAGGACTTTAACACAAGTTGCACCCAATTAGGATCTTTCTCAGCGATACCCGGAATTTCCCGACCAACGTCCGTAAGTACAACCGTCCGTAGGTACAGCAGCTTCCCCTACTGTCTGATTACGGATTGTATAGAATTGACAAACTTCCAGCTAAGACAAGTCGATCTGACTAAGGGGGAAAAAGTAAAAATTTGATGTTTGTGCTTCGGAAATTTCTGTGTGACTCTAATTACTTTAGAGGCCATTACACAGCTACATAAGCTGGCATACATGAAAATTTACAGACTCGTCCATTTCCGCCTGTAAGTTTCAAGTTTGCCTTTCAATCTAATTGGTGATCAGACTGTTAATGTTATGTACAAAAGAAGCAACAAATTCCTGAAATTTGTACGATTTTATTGCTTGCAAGAATCACTTTTCAGCTCTATTGAAAAGATTTAAAAGCCCGTAAGTTCGCAAATTATTTTAAATACGAAAGAATTTGAATATAGTACTAGACATTCACTGTAAAAAATAATAACCTTACTCCGTAAATACGGTGGCAGCATTTTGCACTTTGTGTAACCTTATTCCGGCGGCTAGCTTCCTCCACAGCAATGGAGTAATTTAACTGATAAAACTGGTGCAACGTATGAGCGTTACACCAGTTTTATCAGTTAAGTTACTCCACTGCTATGGAGGCAGTTAAGCTGCCACGCTTTTTCGGAGTAAGGTTACACATTTTTTTTTTACAGATTTCAGGATTTTTAATCCTTTTGCTTTCTAGTGACACCTACTTTCATAGCAACCATTTGTGAACGCGTGTATAAATTTTTTTATTAACCGTTGAGGATTTATAATGACAAGAGTTACATAACAGGATGATGACCTGAGGGAATGCCCTTTTCCAACTAACATGGCCCTTTAGTGAAACAATCTTCCACTGATAAGCCAGAAGGCGATCAAACCACATTTTCAAGCCTTCATTTTATCTTTTAAGTTCAACATTGCTTAATCCGTAGTAGGTAAAAATGTGACATTTTTACTCACTAAGTATTTACACTTTATTCCCAGAATTTTAAACTTTGTCCTTTAATTGTTAAGCACAATATGAGGTACTTTCTGGAGGAAAAAAAAAACCTTGAAAACTAATGATTTGTTCTTGTTTCGAGTGTGAACATACGGTCACGCCCGCAACACTCAAAATTAATTTTCAAACATAAGAAAACTTTTCAGAAAGTTGATACATCGTACCATGATGCACAATAATAGTTCGTTAATTTCGAATAATGTAACTGAACAGTCAAAATAAAATTTCTCGGGATAAAGTGAATATTAATGCGTGAAAATATCGCATTTGTGCAAATGGATTGAAAAAGAAATGCGTCTTTCGCCAAACGAAAACAATTAATCACCTTCAGTTTTAAATGTGCTGCAAATCTAATGTCTTTTAGAAAAGCTTCCGTCCTTTTTCCGAAAAGGGAAACAGTCAAATCTGGAGCATTGGAAACGTAATCACACTCTTAAAATAGTACCATCCTTGGAACTCTACACCGAACAGTTCTACAATTGTTCGATGCATTCTGATTAAGCCAGCTTCTGAATAGTGTTTAAATCCGCTTGTAAGCCAAAATGTTCTATCTTGTCTGTAATTTCATTCCTTTCAACTGTCTCTTGATTTTGGGGAACAACCAGAAGTGGCGGAGGGTACATCAGGAGAGTATAAAGCATTGGTTTTCGCCAAAAAAAAGTTTAAATAAAGTGTAATAAATATGATTGCGAATCATTTATTTATTTATTTATTTATTTAAACCCCACCAATCACCACCGTACCAACCCCGGTGAGGGTTTAACCGGATGTGGTGACTGGGGGGAACATAACAGATCACGAGCGACACTCGCTGGAACAATTTTGATAATTACAAAAACCAATAACAATAATAAGATAACAAACAATAAAAAGAACTGAATAAAAAGAACTAATATACAAGTGAAGAAGTTAAATAAGACTGGGATGTCTGGTAAATACAATGTAAACACGCAGTTTTGAAAGTTTTTAGGCTGGATATTTAAAGTCATCTGCTTGAGAAATGAGAAGCGACATTATTTTATGGATATTCTTGCGCGTAACTGGATGAGATAGAATGTGTGAAATATTTTTGGAGAAAGAAAAGTTGGAATTATAAGTGCAGTGAAAAGAGCTGGTTAGAGGACAGTTGAATATGTAATGTTCAGGAGTTCCAGGTTGACTGCATACAGATAATCAGTCAAACTTTGTTTGCCTGTTACTGACAGATGAGACAGACAGAAAAACATTCACGCATGTTCACAAAGATTTAAGGACAGTTCATGCTATCGAAACTAATTCTCATCCATATACCACGCCCCCACTAAAAAAAGGGGGGATTTTACTTTTCAAAACACCTTGTATTTTAAGATTTGAAAGCTGTTCTACAGGTCATAAAGATCTTACAAAAAGAAACTTTATAACAGCAATTAAAGAACCATAGACATATATCACACTTACAAACTTCCATCTTTGGTCTGAAATAAATATTTCCATACCAGAGATAAAACAAGAATGAAATGCTAAGTGCAAGATGTGAGAGTGTCTATAATTTTTCTTTCGCATTTGAAAGACGAGAAGCAATTCGTTAGAGAAAATCTTATAATATTTGTTGCTTTTCGAGAAAATAGATGCATCGTATAAGAAGGATGTAGGTGATTTCTTTCTTCGGGAGCTGGCATTGAAAACATTATTTTCGCTCATTAATCATTTCTGTTCCTTCTTCTTGGAGGAGCGAGCCGACTCTCATATTTTAAAAGAAATCTAGAAATGGTAATAACAGTGTGTCATATTCAACTCAAATAGCATTCGCAATTAATTTTAAGATTATGTCTCGGTTTCTAGAAATTAGTTTTCTTTTTAGTTTTATGTTTCTGGAGAATTCTTCTTGAGTATCGCATACTTGCGGTTCTGTACATACATATGAATTATCTATATATATATATATATATATATATATATATATATATATATATATATATATATATATATATATATACAGTTGGCTCTCTGCGACGGCTTTTCACGGTCCTAGGTGGTTCGTTTTAGTTTTAAAAGCATTCTATTTAAGGACGATTTCTACTTGACGATTTTTTGTGGACTGTATATATAACTGTATGCCAACTGTATATATATATATATATATATATATATATATATATATATATATATATATATATATATATATATATATATATATATATATATATATATATATCTATATCGCTCTTCTACAATTTATAGGCTTAGTGAATACTTTATGTACCCATGCCCCCCCCCCCCATGCAGATACTACGTGCCTGTAACGTAGGGAGATTTATGTTAAAAATGACCGTTAGTATTACTGCATATCATAAGGCAGAATGTCAGTGTTTTAATATTACGATGCATTTTTACAGTACATTTATATAATGGGTTTTATGAAAGATTGCATGTATTTAACTTTTTTTTAATATATATATATATATATATATATATATATATATATATATATTATTACATATATATATATTTATTTATTTAAGTTGACCATATGCAATCTTTCATTAAACCCATCATAAAATTAAATGCATCGTAATAACAAAACTGATACCCTATCTATGATATGCAGTGATACTAACGGTCATTGTTAACATAAATCTCCCTACATTATTACACTACGTCTTTAAATCGCAGAAGAGCGATACATGAAGGGAGACAGCTGTTAAAGACATTTTCCATTCTCGCGCTTATGATACATTTATGTGCAATTTTCCTCCCTAAGTTATATCAGTACTACAGTTGTTAAATCGCATAGAAAGTGTCGTTATATTCTTTCCTGGCGCATTTTCTTTCTTCACGTCTCTAATGGTAGTAGAGGACGAATTTCTTCAATCACACAGCCATTTTGTCGAAAAGTTTTTTTTTTCTCCTTCTTTTGTGTACATGTCAACTTAAAGTTTACCTAAACTGATGGTTTTAATAGAAACAGTATTTTTAGTTTAGTTTAGCTTTTTCAGTTACGTCAGTTTACTTAAGGGTTTACTGGTTACCTTTATAGATAACTGTTTTAAAATAAATGCTTGGTAGATTTTATTGCTTGCTTGAAAAAAAAATAAAAAGTAGAAAATATTTAATTTTATTTTATCCAACTCATCCTCGTAGCAAATGACACCTTGAAAGTACACTGCTCGACATTGAAAATGCAACAAATAGTGGTCAGAAAGTGATGAAATTTGGTAAAAAGAGAGACAGAAAAGAACAATAAATGATCTTAATTTCAAAATGATAGGCAGAATACAGAGCGAGAACGGCATCGGCTCAGTAGGATGTAGGATCATCGCGGACAGCGATACCCGAAGAAACACGTCTAGGCATAGAGTCAATAAGGGTGCGGATGGTGTACAGAGGGACACCATCCGCACTCCATTCAATTTCAACAATTTGCCGCAGTTCGTCTTCTGAACGAGGCAGGGACAGAGTCTGCAAACATCGTCCAATCAGATCCCACACATGCTCGATTGGTGACAGGTCAGGAGAGTATGGTGGCGTTTGTGTGCCTTGGAGAGCGTGTTGGCAGATCCAAGCACTGTGTGGTCGAGCGTTATCCTGCTGAAAAATTGCATTAGGTAGCACTAGAAGGTAAGGGATGGCCACCGGCCGCAGCACATTATCCAAGAATCGTTGGGCCGTCATAATGTTCTGAATACGAACTAGAGGTGATATGGAATTGTACGCAATTGCGCCCCAAACCATTATGCCACGTAGTCGTGCGTAGGGACGTTCCACAGTTGCTGCCGGATTAGATCTGTCTCCACGTCGACGCCACACACGTATGCGGCGAATATCACTGTAAAAACAGAAGCAGGATTCATCTGAGAACACGTCATTTCGCCATCGTTTCATCTACGTCGCTCTAGTCCAGCACCATACTAAACGTTGCTGTCTATGTTGTGGGGTCAAAGGCAGTCTTCTTAGCGGATTGCAGACCACGTGCGACCAAACGACGGGAACTGGTTCTGTTTGACACGGGAACAGTCAGGGTATCATGCACCTGCTGCAGAATCGAGGAACAAGTGACTTGTGTGTCTGCTACAGCTTGTCGATGGATGCGTCGATCCACGCGTTCTGACGTCACTCTGGCTGCCCCTGCACCCCTCAATCTTGCCACATTTCGTTGTTTCAACCATCTTCTTCACAGCCGATGCATCGTGCTGGCATCCATGTGGGTATCAGCTGCGATTTGACGTACGGACCAACCTCCCCTTCTTAATCCGATCACCATACACCTCGTAAAATCGTCTATCTGCTGGAAGTGCCTTCGTTGACGGCGGCCTGGCATTCTCTCGTATAACACGTATCCTCCAAGGCAAAAACAAAATTTCTTCGATAATTCTCCAGTCAGAAATAACATGTACGTCTACTCTAAAATTTGCATTAATTTCTGAACACTCCTTCTTGGTGTTGCATTTTCAATGTCGAGCAGTGTATATTCAAACAAATCTCAAATTTTCAGTATCATATTGAATACACGTTGGAATACTAACGCAGGAATTCCCAGACTTTCTTTGAGTGTGCCCCAGAACTATTTTGTCAGAGCTCAATGCTGCTGATATATACTGACATTGTTCGAATCATTTAGACTCTTTAAGAATTTATAACCCTAAAATACATTGATTAGTCTTTTTAGAGACAATGGGTACTCACATTAGGTACTATCTGGTTAGGAGAAATATATCTTATTGTTTTAGAATAACAATAAGATATATTTCTCCTTCTAATTCAATTTTTTCTTAAACTGAGATGCTACGTATTTAAAAAAAAAATCAAAATAATTGTTTACGGCCACAAAATTCGTAACAAACGCATTATTATGGTTAAGAAACCGAACCATGTATGTTAATTACCAAAAAATAACCAACATTTTGTAACACAAAAATGTACTGCTGCAAAACGGGGGATTTCCTGTTACTTCTTGGCGCAAAGGTATTTATTAACTTTTCACTGTATGTTAATGTTATTTTTATAAAATTTAAAATATCTTAACGTTTTAACCAACAAAGAAAAAACAATATTATATATGCTTATTAAATAAACTATTTAAAATTAATTTAGTTTGAACAACTCATTTTTACACTCAGGTACAAAACATTAGTTTCACCTAAAATGTTATACATTTTGAAATCGCTTATTCCTATGCTTTTTAAAAATATTTAAACGTACCTCTTAACATATATTTTAGCTCTTTTAATTCATTTAAGTGCAAAATTTTTACAACAAATTCAAAAAGTTATTAATAATTCATTTTTTCACTTTTCTTTTTGTTTTCTTTAAGTCATAAAATAATTTAAACTAATTTGTGGAACTTGATTCCGTAGTCATACATTGAATAGTTTATTCGTAATTTTGATCTTTATTACATAAGACGGATTGCGTTGAGTCGAAAACCATGAAATAGCAGAGTTCAGTTTAATATTTTTGATAATACTTTCGATAAGATAAAAATCCAGACTTTTTTCTTCGCATTATTCTTAAAGCTATGAAAAAACTTTTTAAATTTGGTTGTCTCACTGGATCACGTAATCATACATTGAATATTGGTTCAGTAATTACGAACTCTATTATTTAAGACTGATTGCGTAGAATCGAAGACCATGAAAGGTAAACAACTGTGAGTTTAGTTAGTAGAGGAGAACTGAAGAGAAAGTACAGTTGTGTGTGTGGGGGGGGGGAACTCCAAATCAAACGACGCGTTTATTTGCTCTACAGTGTCACTAATGTCCGGTGTCTTCAAAAGATAAAGAAACTTTTGTTTAGTTTACGAGACCCAGAAGGTTTCGATTAAACTGAGCTTAACTTTGTGAAAATGGTTAGACGAGAAACGTGGAGGATAGAATTTTCTATATTCACCGAACAGAAACTATTTCTCGATATTTTTATTTCATAGAACATCAAGTGTTTTACTTACGTCTTTTCCATTTAAGTTTCAACTACAGCTTTCAATTTTATCATCTAAGAATGATTTCGAATAATTCATTCATGGTATGTGTACTTTTTTGAAAAGAAATAATGTAAGGGCGACAGAAAAGCAGTTCTAGCCTTCCCCTGTAGTCGACCTGATTTTGATGTTTGTAGGTAAGCGTGTCTGTTCGTTTGTATGCAAGTATATTTTCTTATAACTCAAAATCCTCGCTGTAGGAGGTTAAAAAATCATATGGAACTGTCAACTAACTCGTTCTTTTTTGGATTGGCCGCCCGTTTGGACATTTATTCGCACTGAACTACTATGCCACCAAACTGAGTGTAATTTAAATGTCTGGGTTATAAAAACAGAGTTAATATGTATTTAAAACTCACCACAGAATGCTGATAGCCGTAATTTGAATACAGATTTAGTATGCATTGGGGTACTGCGCATAGCGAATGATATCCAACTAAACATATTTGAGAGATTGAAGGCCTTTTGTTCACATTAAAAATCGCATCAACATTAACATACAATGGTATTATTTAAAAAATCGCACCGTAAAAAAACCCCTTGGTCATCACGAATATCTACATTTATACACTAAATCAAAATTATGCTTCCTTCAGAATACATTTCTGAACCTTTCTATAGTCATATATAGGGGAGGGTGGCCCAAAGCGGGTAGGCCTTCGTATGCCCCCCCCCCCATAGTGTGTTAGCGGTAAAGAATATACGTATGTCGTGTTTATATGAACACCCCCCGAGTTTAAATCAGTCCCAGCATAGCACCAGTGAAGCAGAAATTTTTTAGAAATGATACATTTCTAAAAAAATGCTGTCATTAATATTACGTTATTCTAACACCAACCACTTTCAAACTACGATAGGTATTTCGTTTGGCTTTTTATAAATTTATGCTTTAATTATTGAAATAAAAAACATGCCTTTGGGCAAAGCGGGTATAGGATTTAATCATATATTTCTCTATAATTTCTTGACTCGTGTGCTTACTTAGATTTTCTATTTCAATAAGATAAGTATAATTTTAAAAAGTTATTTTTTAGGATGGCAAATTATGGTCTATTAGTTTAATCAGTTATTTCTTTCTGTTTTATTAACAAATGTGCTGACTTTAAATTGGATATGTACAAAAATTTTATGTATTTTTTTTTTATAATGGCAGGTAGCTAGTCAATTATTTTAATCATTTATAACTTCATATTTGATTGGAAAACGTACCAAATTACAATTAGTTAAGCTTACCCGCTTTGAGCTCCCTGGTAAGTTAAAGCGGGTTTTTCAAATGTTTGTAATGATTGATAATAAATAAATATTGGGTTATTTTACGTACTTTCAAGAACGTATCATTGATATTCATAAAAATATAAGCATTTCTTTCAGAATTTTGAATTTTATTTGAAGATTTTTTCCCATTACACGCAAAGTTTTCCATCAAAAAAAAAAAAAAAAAAACTTTCAGAAAACTTGACAGCTTGCAAGAAGGGTACAGTACTAAAACTTGAAATTAAAATGATGACAGTTTAATGAAATATGAACTTTTGGAGAAATTAATTTTTTAATGCGCATGTGCGAAAGATACTAATTTAAAACTTTCATAATCTAAAACATAACAAGATTCCCTAAATCATATTAAAATTCCAGTTTAATATCTTTAAAACTTAGAAAGTTATCAGCGATCTAATGAGCCGAATTTCAATAATTCTTGGATAGACGAAGAATCGTTAGGGGTCGTTCGCAAGTTTGCAACATTTTCATGCAATCGGTCAGTATAACTCATGATAAGAACATATTTGTGAACGATCCCTCCGATTCGTCGCCTATCCAAGAAATATTAAAATTCGGCTTGTTAGATCGCTGATAACTTTCTGGATTGTTAAGATAATGACCTGCAATTTTATTATGAGTTGGGGAGCGTAGTTGGGTATTAAATTATACAAGTTATAAATTGCTATCTTTCGCGCATGCGCAATGAAAAATTGATTGCTTTAAACATTCGTGTTTTATCACATTTTCAATATTTTAATTTCAAATTTTAGCATTACACATCTCTTGTATGCTGACAATATTTCTGAAAGTTTGGTAAGTTTTGATGAAAAACTTTGCGTGTTATGGGCCAAAAACCTTCAAATAAAACTTGTAGTTCTAAGAGAAATGCTTTCATCGTCATGAATATCAATCATACATTCTCGAAAGTACGTAAAATAATTGTAAATAGTAAGGTAACTAATTTCAGAAATTCACAGCTTATTGAAAGCTATTGCAATAAACAAGCAGTAACAAATTGAGGAAAAACATTTTTTTCTTAATTTGTTGCTGAACCCCTGAATGCATGGATGATATAAATTTTATTGGAAAACGACAGTTACAGTATACCTTTTATGTGACAAAAATTACAAAGCTATTGGTCACTTAATTCTTAAGAAATCCTTAAAAATGTGATTTTTTTTTAAATTGTCAAAATACTTTTAGTGATATAGTTTATGTCAATACAGTACACGAAATACTTATTGTTCAATTTTAAACTTGTGAATTAGATAAATAATTAATAAGTCAAAACTCGTAAATATGACAAACTAGCAATCTTCCTACTCTACTGACCACTCGCTTCTGCCATCTTTACGCAAGGTTGACAAGCGCCACTTTGTCATGAACGTACTAAAATTCAGGTGGATTAAAACATATTGATTTCTTCCAGCACTAAAAAAAATAATCAGAATGCTTAAAGCGTATGCATAGATTGATGTGTTTTCCAAAACAAATACTGTACGATAATTTATAGCTTCAAACTACTTTTCAGTGAATCTGCTCTTATCAAACTGAAATGAATACAACCAGCTTGATTGCTTTTCTTTAAATGTGTGTAGATTGGTGAACTAAAGTCTTATTTCACATGCGGCAGTCAAGATGAACCCAACTACACTTGCAATCGTAACCTAAATCAAATATTTTCGACAATTGTTAACATTGAAAGACAAATAAAATTCGTTTGTGTCTTACTAAAATTCAAGACTACATTCGAAAAGCATTCTTTTGTCTTATAAACACCAGTTTCAAGCGTGAAAACATTTTAAATATTCAAGAGAAACGCTAACACTCTTCTATTTAATAACTTCAACAGGAAGCTGTTGTTTGAAAACTGACGGGGTTGAATAAAATCAAGGTTCTACGTAAAAGAGCTTTTCATTCAGACCTCTTCATGACTTAATAATAATTCTTTGATAAAGCCGTCTCATTTCATCTCGCTACTACTTTGCGAGAATAGAATGAATATTTGTTTAAACATATCACCTAAAAGGTTGCTGCCTCTAAAACTCCAAACCTAGTTTCGTATTTGTTTGAGACTGCTGTTTGAAGAGACGGAGTTTTGGTTCATCTTTTGGGTGAATAAGCTTCGAAATGTGGAACTTAATCATTAAGATTAGCAGTTTGATTTTGCATTTGTCGGAGAAAGTGTTGAACTCGAGAAGTTTTGCTTTTTGATTACATTTGCATGTCAAAAGTTTTCAAAAGGTAGATTTCAACTTTGAAATAAAGTTAGGCATGGCATTAGTCAACGTGTAAGTAAACGCATTTTATATTTTTCTTCAGCTTCAGTTTATTGTGAAAACTATTAAGAAGTGTGGAAAGTTGTTTCCATTTTTAAAACAAATAAATGTCTACCAAGTGTATTTCTTTTGACCATTTGATAACACTCGCTATCAACATTGTTTTGTTGTCTAATGTGCAAATTTATGATCCCGGACATCAAGAAAAATTTACTAGTTTTGGAACAAAATATCTGAAGACAGCATTTTAAATATTTGCCAGATGTTCATACATTTGATTTTGCTTTAGCATTTGAAACAATGAAAACCCAGATGGTGCAAATTCGGGAGAGTGAATTTCAGCAACTGTTAATTGAAAAGGCGTGATTCGGAAACAGGATAGTGCAATACCAAACTGCACAATTTGAACCCTAAAGAAAAAAATGAATTCTCATGGGTTGCCTCCACATATATACTTATCCGACATTTCGCCATCAGAAATCATTATTTAGATCACTATATGACAAAAAACATAAAAAGTTGACTGACATATCTAAAATGACTTTTTTTTACGTTTTGCGAACGAACCAGTTGATTTTTATCGATCTGAAATCAAAAACTTGTTCTAACTAAGAAAAATATTTTTGATAACGTGCGAAATCGAGTCATAAATTAAAATTGGTAAAAATGCATTTTTTGAAACAAATATTACCTTACGGTCCTCCTACTATAGTAAAAATCGTGAGGTTTTTTTTTTCCAGAAGTTGTATTCAATTACGTAGAAACGCAAGATAAATCAATTAAGAAAGCTTGAATCATAAAATTAATTAAGTAACTACTAACAAATGATGGGATACCAGGGAAAAGTGCTCACCAGGAAACGCATTCTTGTTTATTTTTCCCATGCTTAGGTAAGTACTTTTGTTAGAACTTCAATTTAATTTAAAATGTAGCAGTAAACTTAATAAGCATTTGGTGCCTTCTTTAAAAAAGTGCAAGATTTGAGATTTATAGGAGTTTTCAAATTTATAGTAATAACATTAGTCCCACCTTATTCTATCTCCAAGTCTCTTTAATTGTAACTGTCTTTATTAGTATCGAACAATACTTGTATACAACTTTAAGCAACGCACCTTGTACGATTTTACAGTACAAAGATATCACTGAATTCCTAACATTAAAAATAGGTTCAAATATTTCACACAATAGTGAAAATATACTCCAAAAATACTTAAAATGATTCAAATTCAGAATTCGGTTTTTTACGTGACCTTGGGTGAAATGATTTGAAATCTTGCTGTTGACGTTACGTCTCGTTAATATTTTACTGCCAGCCGAGTGACAATCAATTCAGAATCAATTATGGAACAAATGTAGGGAAATGTGGGGTAAAGTGAAATATCGGGGCAAAGTGAAATGGTGAAAAATGTTTCTCTGTTTTTAGAATCACCTTTCTGACAATATTTGATACCATGTAGCACCTTTTGTAGTCTTATAATCAGGAGAAAGTTATCTCTGAAGGTCAAAGCATATGACAATGCAAGCAATATTCAAAAATTGATACTCATTTTGTAATATTTGCAGTTAATCAAATTAATGTTTGTTACTATAAAATGACAAAATTCTTGTTCTTAGCATTTTGAGTATTAACGGAAAGTCACTAATATTCGTTGCAATGTTTACTCGTTATATATATATAAATATATATATATATATATATATATATATATATATATATATATATATATATATATATATATATATAGAAACACTATCATATATTGTATTTACAATTTGGACCAGTCAACCAAAATGAACTTCACTACTCAGTTCAATAGGCGCCAAAGGCTGCTCTATGATACTGGTAGACAACACATTTGATAGCAATATAAGGATTGAACAAGAACGAAAAAATCTTTTAAAAGAAGGAAAAATGAAAAAATCCCAAAATACCCTGGGGCCTCATCAGGGGGTACTCCCCAAGGGTAGGGAAAAACCATGAGATGTTTCGTGAGTGCTGCTGTCGAAATTTGCCTAAAAAAGCAGCACTAGTCCCCGACATCTCACAAAACAAGCAAGTGTAGACTATCAGCATGACATGAAATACAAACATTGAACCTTTTAAAACGAAAAATACAAATTTTATCTAAAGAAAATAGAACAATATTTAAGCTACAAGATTTATATAAAGAAAATAGAATAACATTTAAACCACAAGAGAAACAAAATTCATACCTGAACTCAAAATCAAAAGAAAGAACGGGCAACCATCAAATTCATGGAACAGAAAAATTAAGGAACTGACAATTGACTATCGCTAGTCCTCCACAAGACTGCAAATGAAATGCTTCGTAAGATGCTCCGGATATTGGTTTTCAGTTAGGGTAGCAGTTAAAATTCAAATCGCTGTTTTCATATTTGTTTTATTACTGCATATTTTTTTTTATATCTAATAATTTGTGAAATGATTATATTTTTAAACACTTTTCTACTGACACAACTGTGAAAATGAATTAAAGAATACACTTTAAAATCAAAATCCTGACGTTTATCATACAAAGCTATACTGAGAACTTTATTATTCAGTTGAATATTGAGATCAAGGAAATTAACCGACTCATCCTTATTTGTTTGTTTCAGCAGTAGTTCATTTGGGTAAATTTCTTTGTGTAAATTGTGAAAATTATTGTTATTAAAAATAATAATATCATCAATATATCTAAATGCTTCTATATTGTTGTTTATTAAAAAAATAGATTCATAAAAATGCAAAAATAGGTTTGCAAATGCACTAGAAAAAGATGTGCCCATCGGTATTCCATTGATCTGTCTGTAGAAATTGGAACCATTGTATAAGTAATTTTCAAAAATACAAAATTTAACAAGGTTAATCCAAGAGTGTTTTTCTAAATTGATGTGTTTTTCATATCTGTCGAAAAGTCTATTTGAAACATCAATTATGAGTTTGTGGGGAATGTTAGTGAAAAGATTTTCAAAGTCAAAAGTATTAATACTATGAATATGGTATTTACCACTCTTCATGAAATCCAGAACTTTCTGGTTATTCAGAATTATAAAACTTTTTTCTTCTGCAATTTTGGCCAAGATATTTTTTAATTTTTCGAAAAAAATGTAACCTGCTTGATTATTGTAGGAAGTATGTTCCACTAGTAACGAATCTGAACTTTATTGGATTTTTATGAAACTTAACCGTTATAAAAAGGAAAGGAAAATTGAAATTGAGATGCCGTGTGTTTAGAATTTTGTTGAAGGCTAGGATTCTTTTCTTTAAACTGGATTCAGCTTCTGTGACTTTTTTGTATGTATTGATATTCGTACATTCCTTCTGAAGCATAAGTTTATAAAAATATTTGCACATGATGGCAAAATTATTTGTCGCTTTATCAACTGTGGTTATAATAAAACTATTTTTTAGGTCCTCTATACTTTTTTTAAGTTTTTTGTCAATTATGTTGTTGTTCTGAATCTCCTGAAGATTATAGCAATAACTGAATTCATCAACATAATTGACAAAAAACTTAAAAAAGTATAGAGGACCTAAAAAATAGTTTTATTATAACCACAGTTGATAAAGCGACAAATAATTTTGCCATCATGTGCAAATATTTTTATAAACTTATGCTTCAGAAGGAATATACGAATATCAATACATACAAAAAAGTCACAGAAGCTGAATCCAGTTTAAAGAAAAGAATCCTAGCCTTCGACAAAATTCTAAACACACGGCATCTCAATTTCAATTTTCCTTTCCTCTTTATAACGGTTAAGTTTCATAAAAATCCAATAAAGTTCAGATTCGTTACTAGTGGAACATACTTCCTACAATAATCAAGCAGGTTACATTTTTTTCGAAAAATTAAAAAATATCTTGGCCAAAAGTGCAGAAGAAAAAAGTTTTATAATTCTGAATAACCAGAAAGTTCTGGATTTCATAAAGAGTGGTAAATACCATATTCATAGTATTAATACTTTTGACTTTGAAAATCTTTTCACTAACATTCCCCACAAACTCATAATTGATGTTTCAAATAGACTTTTCGACAGATATGAAAAACACATCAATTTAGAAAAACACTCTTGGATTAACCTTGTTAAATTTTGTATTTTTGAAAATTACTTATACAATGGTTCCAATTTCTACAGACAGATCAATGGAATACCGATGGGCACATCTTTTTCTAGTGCATTTGCAAACCTATTTTTGCATTTTTATGAATCTATTTTTTTTAAAAAACAACAATATAGAAGCATTTAGATATATTGATGACATTATTATTTTTAATAACAAAAATTTTCACAATTTACACAAAGAAATTTACCCAAATGAACTACTGCTGAAACAAACAAATAAGGATGAGTCGGTTAATTTCCTTGATCTCAATATTCAACTGAATAATAAAGTTCTCAGTATAGCTTTGTATGATAAACGTCAGGATTTTGATTTTAAAGTGTATTCTTTAATTCATTTTCACAGTTGTATCAGTAGAAAAGTGTTCAAAAATATAATCATTTCACAAATTATTAGATATAAAAATATGCAGTAATAAAACAAATATGAAAACAGCGATTTAAATTTTAACTGCTACCCTAACTTAAAACCAATATCCTGAGCATCTTACGAAGCATTTCATTTGCAGTCTTGTGGAGGACTAGCGATAGTCAATTGTTAGTTCCTTAATTTTTCTGTTCCATGAATTTGATGGTTGCCCGCTCTTTCTTTTGATTTTGAGTTCAGGTATGAATTTTGTTTCTCTTGTGGTTTAAATGTTGTTCTATTTTCTTTATATAAATCTTGTAGCTTAAATATTGTTCTATTTTCTTTAGATAAAACTTGTATTTTTCGTTTTAAAAGGTTCAATGTTTGTATTTCATGTCATGCTGATATTCTGCACTTGCTTGCTTTGTGAGATGTCGGGGACCAGTGCTGCTTTTTTAGGCAAATTTCGACAGCAGCACTCACGAAACATCTCATGGTTTTTCCCTACCCTTGGGGAGTACCCCCTGATGAGGCCCCAGGGTCTTTTGAGATTTTTTCATTTTTCCTTCTTTTAAAAGATTTTTTCGTTCTTGTTCAATCCTTATATTGCTATCAAATAAATAAATAAATATATTATATATATATATATATATATATATATATATATATATATATATATATATATATATATATATATATATATATTTACTTTCAATATTCCGTTCAATTAATCAAGTGCGTACGGGGAAAATTGGATGGGTTCATTTGACTTAATAATCATTTAAAAATCAATTACGTATTTATTTACTCATTAATTACTTGCATTACCTCATTTATTATTTTAATTACATATTTTCATTCATTCACTATTTTATTCACTCATTTACTTTTTCTCATATATTAATTAATTTATTCATTTATAAGTTTCATTACCTTTTTGTTTCTTCATTTATCATTTTATTTACCCATCCACAAGACCAAACATATTTTTAATTATCAAATAGAAAATATTTTATTATAAAAATATACACTTTGCCCCAAGAAAAAAAATGAAACATTTCCACTTTTTTTAAAAGGTACAAATTTAATGCTAAATATTAGAAATATAGTTTTAGTTCAAAATGTAATATAAAATACATTGTTCATTCCTTATGCACCATAAATTTCGAAACGAATTTCCAATTTGTTCATTTTAAAAAAAGCTCAGTCATCTTAACTATTTCACTTTGCCTCACATTCAATACTTCGCTGTATTTCGAAAATCCAATACATGAAAAGGACAATGTATTTCCAATTAGTCGTTCCTAAAACAACAGTGCTCTGTAAAACAGAGCGAATACAACTGCTCCAGAAGTTTATACAAAGAATTCAATAAGGTTCTCCTTTTATGTATTGATGCTATATCTCTTGGTTTGCTAATTGAAATCCATTTCGAACAACTCAAGAATTAAGGCCATATATATATACTACCTCTGAGTCACAAGAACGGAGAGAAAGAAACATAAAATTAGGAGTCGCACAAATTCTTGGAATAATTCTCAATGTTAAGTTAGAGCAGTACTTCTAAATATAATGAATGCGGCCTTTTGAATGTATAAAGCCAAATTTAATTAGCAGGAATGGTGAGTCTATAACTTCCGGTGAGGGAGGTAGGTTATCCCGTTCGCTCCCGAAAGGCAAATAAATTAGGATAACGCTAAAGCTAATTGCGTTTTGGAAGCAACTAGGGATATTTATTACTTAGGTTTTGTGTGCGAATGAAAGTTTTACATGACTATTACTGTTATATTTATGCCACAATTCCATTAGAAGTAACTTTTTCTGGATGCGCAATAAATTTGTCTTGTATCGAAAATGATTCCTCGATGTCTATAGTGATATACACCCTGCAGATTTTAAAGTGCTTAAATCAGTAACTAAGGTGATTTTTTTTTATTATGTTTAAGATTCCACAACCATAGTCAGACTAGCTCAATGGTTAGATCATTCGGCTCCCAAGCAAACAGTCCCAAGTTCGAGTCCCTCTTGGAACAATAAACTTCTTTTTTTTTTCGAAAATTATTTTTTTAGTCTGTTTTTTAGCGAATAATATTTAACTCTTTAAGGAAGAAAATTCTATGTTAGTATGATTATGCGCCCTGCAGATTTAAAGTGCTTAAATCAATAATAACTAAGTTGCATTTCTGTCGTTTTATTATGTTTAAGATCCCCACCGCCAGAGCTAGGCTAGCTCAATGGTTAGAGCGATCGGCTCCCAAGCCAGCAGTCCAAGGTTCGAGTCCCTCGAGGAACAATGAACTTTAAGTTATTTTTATTTTTTATAATTTGAAAATTATTTTTTAGTCTGTTCTTTGGCGATTAAAATTAATTCTGTAAGGAAGAAAATTCTATGTTAATATGAGTATGCTCTTTGCAGATTTTAAAGTGCTTAAATCAATAATAACTAAGTTGTCGTTTTATTAGGTTTAAGATCCCCACCGCCAGTGCCAGACTAGCTCAATGGTTAGAGCATTCGGCTCCCAAGCTAGCAGTCCCATTGATATCTTTAAGTCTGCACTGCTAGCCGTAATCAGAGTTGAACTGTTTTGTATACTTTGAGAATATCTTCTTAATATGATTCATGCGTAAACGCAAAAAAAAGTTTAAAAAAATAATATGTAAGCAATATATAATAGCAACAACTTAGCATTCCAAAAAAATCACTAAACATAATTAAGATACTAGTAACTTATTTAACTTAAAATTAGAGATATTGAACGTCGAGCGCCTTGTCTAGTGGTCAAAAGAGTCAGACTGTTGATGGGGAGGTTATCGGTTCAAATCCCGGTTCGGACATGGAAGTGTTTCTCTCTTCTGTCCTTATCCCTTTTTTTTTTTTAAAGCTTGCATGTGTTATTGTGTTGTGAATGGTTGCCTAGGCTATGAACGGGTTCCAGTGGCGTGTGTGCACTGTGGAAGTCGACTTCACACAAATATACGGTACAGTTGGAAAAGTGACGCAGCGCACTCTAAATTGTCAGCCTGACTGGCACAAGAAAAGAACCTGCTCATATAAATAATAGCCGATGAACGAGTAACCCGCGGGATTCAACAATGAAACTCGAGCCACCGCATGATAATTTGATAATATGTTTTGGTAATGTTTATCATGCACGGAAAGGCTTTATTGTGACAAGGTTGAACTCAATCCGGTAACTTAACTGTTATACTGGTAAGACTCATTTCAGGGGCATAAAGAAACGAAAAAATGGTCGACAATGAACATTACCTACTGGAGTTTAGGGTTAATCCACTGGAGTTAGGCTTGCAATTTCCACTATCAAATTATCACCAAACTGGCAATGACTAATGACTTCGTTCAAACGTAGAAGTAATTTTCAGTGTTATAACTTGACGGATAACTTTCTAGTAGATAATGAATAGCCTTAATATATGAGTACAAATACATATTTCTCTGAACACGGTATATCATGATGAAAATTTATTCAGTGATAATATAGAGCTTTTAAACAGTCGAATGTCTTAAGTCTTTTTATCAGTTATGAATGTTTTAATCACAGTTACAATTTATATAATGATCTGGGAGCACGGCCAAAGAATCTCCAAATCAAGAAAAAGCGAGTGAAGTCGAGTCAAACAATAGCACAGTCGTACCATCTTTTTCTCGAAGTAACTCAAGGCACTTTTGATTCCCGTGCAACTTCGATGTAGATAAAGATAGATAAAAGCGTGAATATTTAGAGTCTAAGCGGACACAGTATAACAAGCTGTATTTACAAATTACGTACTATTTCTATCAATGATTTGCGATATATTTTAAGTTGAAATTTTTGATGTTTCTCACTGAAATATGGTAGAACATCAAAATTCTAAGGCACTTCTAATGCACCACAAAATTCAAATTCTGAATTCAGTTATTATTTAGCATATAAAGGAAGGATAAAATGAAACATCAGGATACTTAAGTCACAGAACGTAGTTTAAAAGCAACTTTCCATTATTGTTAGTTCGTTATCTGATAGATTGCGCTCTGTCGCTATTAAAAAGAAAATCCTTCGCTGTAATTGGACCTGGTTTATTTGGTTAGGTTCAAGTGTAATACGCATCACCACCACCACTTGTCATAAAGTTAATGTTTCTCTACTCTTTCTTGAAAACAGAGAAAAAGAGCTAAACGTTAATAATCTTCAATTAATTCACAAGAAAATAAATTTTGTTATTACTGTTACGTCTATATATTAATCTTAGAAAATAGAACAAAATAGATAGTTTGATTAAGAGGTCCCATGACTGTTAAAAATGACGCGACAAATACATGTTATTTAAAAGCTTGTAACTAAATTTCGATACAAGTTATAGTTAAAATTTTAGTTTCAAATGAACGCTAAAATACTGAAAAAGAAATGGTATGGCATGCATTTAAACAGCACAGTGTTATTATGTGAGCAACTCATAATAAAATAGGCATTTTCCTCAAGTTTGAAAAATAACACGTAACAGCACTCCCTCTCACTTACTATAAAATGCATGTTTGTTTTTTTTTAAATTAATTTTAATGTATGGCTATATACTTCCCTAAGGACCTAAACCTAAATTTAAGAAATTTTTTGTTTATATAATTGAAAATTTAAAAATGTATATGGGTCATTCTTCAAAAAGTAACTTTTCTGTCACATGCCTTTCACAGTAAGTTAATTCTTACCTCCGTGGCATGTCACGTACCATATGCTTTAAATTTCTGGGATGTAAATTAATGTAAAAAAGAAATGAACACGTTTTCATATGCTCAACATGTGCAGATTGTAGCAACGAAGAAAAAAAAATATTTCCTTGAAAAATGTATGCATTAGGCCTATATTAATGGAAAATTCCTCACCTCTGTGAATCTTCCCTCCGTGACAGACCTTATCAATGTCATTATTTCTGAGGTGAAAATAAATGATGGAGGGGAAATACATCAATCTTAGGCACTCTACCAGTACTATAAATTGCCAGTATATTCTCAAATTTACTAAATACTATTTTTAACACACATTTGAACTAAAAGGATAACTACTAATTAAGCTGTACCTTAATTAAGATAACATAGTATTATATTCCTAATAATTGCTTAATTAATGCAACTTAACTTCTTAATAATTGCTGAAGTAATTTCGTTAATTGCTTAAAAAAAGCAATGAACAAAATTACTTCTTTTATATTAAAATGGGCTTCGATTTTTTAACATTAAAAGTTTCTTTCTTTTCTTTTACATTTCCGTTAACAAGGCATTTTTATTTTTTATTTTTATTCATGAGTAAAATAATCGGAAATTAGCTACGCCATTATTTATGGTTACTTTTAATAGGTAACACTTTCATGTAAGAATAAAAAAAAAATAGAAAACGAAAGGTTTCGAAATTGAAAAATATTTGCGTTAAAAAGTTACATATTCCGGTGAATGACCCATATAAAAATTTACCAAAAGTTTCGAAGAAAACATATTTTTTTTAAGTTTTGGTTTTTGACTAAAATTGAGATTTAAGTCATAAAGGTAAGTTCGAAAAACATACATGAAAAGTGTTATGAAAATATATATATAAAAAAAAAAACTTTCTAAGATAACATGCGCGTAAAATGAAAATCAGAAAAATGGGTTTGAAAACAGCTGCCCTTGACAGAAATTTCAATGGCGAGAGTTTATGTTTTTTGACGAGACCTTTTCTTTTTCTTTTTTTATTCTTTTTTTTTTTTTGTGCATGGCACTAAAAAAGGTATTAGTTTGATCAGAGCTTAATTATGTGTAACCCCGATTTTTTTCAAAAAAAAAAAAAAGTTAAAGGTCCACAGATCTGTATGACAAAGTACTAAATTAGGATAACATAAGTATAAGATTGATAAATTATAGTTCCAATGCTTTTTCCTTTTTTATAAAAGCCAAACTAATTAGGTTTTACTGATTTAGCAAAAACCATTTAACGCTTTTTAAAATTCAACATAAGATTTTCACATTAGTGATAGCAAACACGTTTAAGCCTACGTGAAACCCGCTTTAACTACTCATTTTCCATTATATTTTAGAAAGAAAGCGGGAAGCAATTACGGGAAAAATACTGCAAAGTAATGTACTCCATGCTTGTAATTTAAAGATGTTTAGAAATCCGACAGTTAAACTAGTAGCTTCTCGAAAATGTTACTGACCGGTTTTTTTTTGGGGGGGGGGGGCGTAAAATTTGTAGCATGATAAAAGAATACATAGAAAGATTTTTTTCCCCCTTTTTTACATAAAACGTCACGTTGCAATTAAATAAAAAATAAAAATCACTCAATATGGGCATCTTGTCATCTGTTATTATATTAATTTTATAATCTAAAGTAGAATATTATTGCATTGAAAATATGCTTTTAAAATCAAATCAATTGTACTTTTATTCACGAGTAGTTTTTCAATTTTCTTTCTAAAGTCAAACTGTAATCAGGGTAAGATTTTACTGCATGAAAATTTAATTTTCAATCTCCATTTTTTGTTTACTTTTTATTGACAGGTTACACGGCCAACCTTTGAAGCATTTTGGTTTGCACTACCATCAGTACCAAAAAGTTACAACTGTCCCCCACTTCAAAAATAGTAAAAAAAAGGCCGTCCAGAATTTATCGTGGATAGAATATTTTCAATAATGAATGTCCAATAAGCTAAGAAAAAAAAAACATTTTTTTTTAACCCGGGAGAACTCGTGGTACTTTTCGTCACACGAACGCTCGCGGGGGGCTCCGTAGGCCCGAAGTGGTTATTTCAGTAAATTAAGTTTGCAAAATAGAAAACAAAAATGTGTTTTCAACACTGAATTATAAATAGATAAAAAGTAAGGTTTAAAAAAATTTTTTTGATACATGAATCTAAATCTTCTTGTGAGCATTACTGATGATCGCTTTACTGTTCTGTGTCAACTTCTTCATCATCTTCATTAAGGGAGTTCTCATCAGTTGAAACCTCAACCAACAAGTTCTGCAACTTCTTCAATTCCTCTTTGTAGCTTAAATAGCGATGCATTTCACAACCTCTTCAGTATGTAAGTCACCTCGAACGCAGCTACTGTGGACCTCATTCATTTCCGTTGAAGGGGTGATTTTTGGCAGCGTAGTTTTGTAATGACCGGGCTTGAGAGGCCCGATGCGAGTTCTCCCGGGTTAAATACAAAAATGTATTATCTCTTCGAAATCTGAGATGCTCCTGTACTGCATCACATTTTATAATTTTGAGACTAGTCTTAAATATGCATAGCAGATTCCTTAAACATTCAATCGGTACACTGGAATGTCCCCCTCCCCCATCCAGTGTCCAAAGTATGCAAAAGAGTACACATCCCTTGACTAAATGTTTTATAGGGTAGTTCATTCTCGATACTATGAAAAAATGGTTACTGATCATTATTCTATACTAACTATAACAAGAAATGACGCAAGCAGAAAAAATTAATCATGTCATTTTTTATACGTTAATATTTATAAGTTACTTTAGTAAGGAAAAACACATTGAATGAGGAATTAAAATATGAGTAATATTTAAATACTGGTAAATCGCCCTTTAAGGTATGACGGGTGAAAATTGCTTCTACATCTGAACGAAGCATCGACTGTTTGGGGATATTTTGATAGTTAAAATTTTAACACTAACTCCGGTGGATTAACCCTAAACTACATTCGATAGTGTTCATTGTTGACCAATTTTTTGTTTCTTCTTCCTTCCAAAATGACAGTCTTCCCAGTAAAACAGTTAAGTTACCGGATCCAGTCCAGCATTGTCAAAACAAAGCTGCATGTCAAACATTATCAAACAATGCTATCAAATTATCATGCTATAGAGCGAGTTTCATTGTTGATGAAGTCAAAGCGTTAGTCGATCTGTGAATTCGCTATAATATATATGAGTATACTTTTCATCGACTAGAACGTTTTTTAGAAAGTCTCTTTCGCTTTTAATATTATTGCAAGAATCCCTCACATCTCTTACAAGTCAATGTTAGAAATGGTAAATTAATTATAGTAACTCAAAATTTACAAATATAAACTTTTTTGGTTATCTGTAGTAATCAAATTCACCTTTTGCCAGGACGTGTAGTAAACCGACCAGCATAGATTTAATAGAAAACCGGGAGGTCTAGCAGGCCTACTTGTAAATATCTAATATGAGCAGCAATATGGTTTTATAAACCAACTCACATGCCTAATTTTAATCTTGTTACTGCCTAATATTATGGTTACAGCTTGTATATATGAGTAATATGTAACAGATAATTACTTTACCACTGAGAAAAATAATCTTTTCTTTGATTATTGTAATGATAGAAGCCCCGGTTTGGCAGACTGACAACATGGCAATCAGACAAGCAACCTTGAGATAGGGTGAGAAGGGTAGTTAAGTTAATAACTTCTAAAATTTGTATTTATACTTAATCCTCAAGACATTCGTGGGATTTTCATGAATTTGAACCATTCTATATCAATAACGAGAAACATCATTACCTAGCACTGTAACATACAGACAGTATGGAAGGCATTTCAAAATGTATACAGAAATACTATTTTCGCAAAAGTTGGACGACACAATTGCAGATTTACTAAACGGCAAATGAAAAAAAAGTCCTGCAAAAAATGTCGTACCATACATGAATTTATTTGTGTTTTGAAATAATTGTACATTGAAAGTAGTATTAATGCATTATATCTAATTTAAATATGAGGCAGTGAGAAGCAAAGGGATGTAAATGGTAAAATGAAACATTTGGAGATAACCGGTGCACATGGTAGGTGAACCTCTCCTCTGACTTGGGGCAAGAGATGGTACTAGTAGCCCTGGTAGGTGGTGCTCTACAGCATGATTTAGAAAAAAAATTTCAATGAAAGCCTACCTAGCATCTTATCTTTAAACGCGTTTTGAAACTTTCCACTTACATCCCTTTGCTTCTCACGGCCTCATATGTTTCAGGGTATATTTCTCTGTTTTTAATAATGTAAATCTGAAATATTTTTAACGAATTTCAATTTTAGTTTTTAAATGCCTGTATCTTATTAATACAACTTTAATCATAGTCCTTAGTATAACATAAACCTTCGTTTCTGGGTTTCATCTGAATACTATGCTATTAAGGAATCTGAGTTTTGAAAAATTCATATTTCGCTTTCCATTTTTACTCCCCGACTTGTAAAAAATAACATTAACTTTATAAATCTCTAACAAACCTTTGTTGCTAAATTCCTTGTTTGGAGAATCATGTTTTAGAACTTAGCTGCAGCGGCAAATCATTCTAGTATAGTGAGTCTGATTCCCTTTCTCTTTTAATTGTGAATCGAAATCGTGTTCTTTGCGTAATTAAAGCAATTGTTAACCATAAGCGTCAACAACGTAGCTATTTGCAACTCCAATCAATAATAGGGGGCGCTGCAGTCAATGTCTAAAGGCCGACGAAAAAAGTAAAACAAACAAATGCCGTAACTTATAACTTGCTTTAAAGCTTAGTGATTGACAGTAATTTTTCGTCATATTTGTTGGAAGCTTTCTTTTCTATTCCTTTGAAATTACATTACATCACAAACTGTCTGAAGCATTTAATTTACCCCAAAGAAAACGCGTGGAACGGAACGTTTTACCCTTTTCATTAGCATTGTTTACCACCGAAAGGTAACGTATTCGAGTTCTGGAGTCGCGAATGGTATGTTAACAGCCAGAGTTTCGTAAATTTGTTGTCATAAAAAGCAATATTTTTCCTAGATGTAAAACCCACAAATTTACTGACATTATATTGCTACTTTGGTGCATGTACTAAGACAAAATTTTATTTATTTTGCTTCTCAGTCAAAGTGAGCCAACACCGATCATTTACGTAAGAATCTCCTCCAGTTGTAAGTTACTCCGAAAAGAACACCTGAGCAACTTATTATTACGAATGAGTGGCAACACCCTAAAAATTGCGAGAAAGAACTTCAACTACGTTGAGCTACGGGGTTCTTTTAAGTACGACACAACAGTACGTTGGAATTTATTTGTGTTCATATGAATTTGTAAATCATTACTGTACATTTTTTGCAAATAAATATCTTCAACAGTTTTTGCTTCTGGATTTTGAAAGTACGACACAACATTTAAAACCTTTAAATGGTTTATAACCACAGAAACCTAATCATGATGAATGATTTATACCCGAAGACAAATCACACAATCAGATACCATAATGTATTCTAAATTAAATAAATTCAGTCTTCGGTGCAATCTTGGTTTCGATATCACCGAGGGTTTACTCTAGCTCTTTCAACAACAGTGAAATAGAATACGGAGGAACGAAGTACATTTGTTTCTGCAAGAAAAAGGAAGTTCAAGTTTATTCGTGTACATATGCCAAAGTCTGCTACGCACAAAGAAAGATTTATTTTGGTGATGGAAAGCTTCACCCTAGGGAAATTTGAAAGCTTCTCTTTTTATTGCAAGCCTTCCGCTCACAAAATACAGTTCCACAGACTCAAAAGTCGTAACTTCGAAATTCTCCTATATTACAAAACGAATATCAATCTGTTTTAGATCTTTTTCATCCAACTTTATATTGAAAGAAAATCTATTATTTTTAAAAGGCCATAAAATACGAAGTAGTGCGTTGATATACCACACGAGTTGAAGATATTCATGATTTTTATGTGTTGCGTAAAAAACAGGACAAATATATCTTGAAAAAGTATTTTGCGACAGGTATATAAATGTGTATTATTGACAAAATAGTACATGTCAAATGGAAAATAAATTTTACACAAAATATGTAATACAGAAATAATTCCGTCGTTGTGTTTTTAAGTTTTAAAAATACTTTAAGCTCAGTAATGCAGGGGAATGTGGGGTAAAGTGAAATCGGTAATATATTTTACCTTCTTCAAAATGGAAAAAATAGAAATAGTTTTTTTTCAAAATGCAATACACAAAGAAAGAACAACGTATTTTTAAATAAAACTTGCAGTGAAATATATATCTATGTTTTTCGTTTTTGACAGTAAATTTGTACCTCCAAAAAATAAAAAACTTCACTTTTTTTTTTGTATGGATCAATATTAAAAATGAAATGATTTTCTAATGAAGTATTTGCATTTTTGGCTAATAAAAGTATTTTTCATCAAATGAATAAAACAAATATAGGATTTAATGAATAACTATTTTAACGTTGAACAATAAAATAAAAGAATTAACTCATTAATATTAGAGAAAAAATGAGGGAATTAAATAGAAGATGAATAAGAAAATAAGTAAATGAATGAATTAACAAGTTAACTAATAAATGAAAGAATGCAGTGAATTAAATAATAATAATTACTTGAGTGATTTATTAAATGAATGAGCAAATAAACAAAAGAAACTTTGCCCAAAGTCACTTGAAAATCCTATTAAATATTTAATGTCAAAACATTAATGATAATGACTAAACTAGTACTTCTCCGGACACCAGTAAATCTCATTTATTACCTGTAATGTTAATTACAAATAAATTATAATTTAGAAGTAACGAAAGATATTTTTGACAAAATAAAAAATACTGATATATGTGCATCCAATTTCGAAAATGACTTGTGTTATGATTCTCCTTGATTTTTAGAGCATTTTTTTTTTTTTTTTTTTTTTTTTTAAGGAATCAATTTTGAGATATTTTGCGCATTTGAAAATACAAGGTTTTAAGTGACTGATATCACTCAAGACCCCGTGCGAGTTCTCCTGTGTTAAATTTTAGAAACATAATGAAGTTTAGTCTGAATAAAATTTCATGCGTAATTTGGCAGAACCAGTTGAAATTACGAGTATCATTTCCTAATTTACATTTAAATGAATTTATGTTTAAAAAAAATTCCAGTAACTAACAGGAGATCCTATACACATGTTTTTAACTGAAACAATATACGGGTGTTTGCAGCAGCGTCTACAGAAATCTTCCACACTTACAAATGAGTGAGTGAGAAGCAAAGGGATGCAAGTGGACTATTTTAAGTTTCGAGTAAAACGCGTTTAAAGATCAGATCCTAGGAAGGCTTTCATTGAATTTTTTTCTAAATCATGCTGTACAACAGCACCTACCAGGGCTACTAGTACAAGCTCTTGTCCCAAGACAGAGGAGAGGTTCACCTATCATTTGTACTGGTTATCTCCAATTTTTAAATTTTGTCACATGCATCCCTTTGCTTCTCACTACCTCAAATATACTTATTGTTTTCATACTAAACAGTCGTTAAAAAAGAAACAAAAATGAATTTTTTATTATTGTCCCGTAAAAGATCTCTCAAAGTTATAAAACTCAAAAAATCATATCAAACATATTATTTTACTGCATGTAATCCCACGCGTTCATAAATTCCATTGTTTCCATACACACTGAGTCAGAGGTTAGTCATCAGACTATTATGTGGACAATGTACCCAGAAAAAGAAAAAAACAAAACCAACGCAAGTAAAATAAATTTTCTTTTCTCATTACTCCTTTTCATGCTTTTCCGACATTTGCTTGTGCATAATGAAAAACAAAGCATTATATTTCTGTTTTTTGATCACGAGAATTGATGGCGTTTTTTGTCTTCCCGCATTTTTCTTCTTTTTGAAATCATTCCAGCTGTCACTTCACTAAAACGAGATCATTTGTGACGGCTATACACGAGACTTTCTGTTCGAAATAAATAAAGCAAAATAAAGCACTTCAATTGAATTTTTAAAATCTTTCATTTAAGTTGGGAAAATAAGTGATATTAGAAAGAAAAATAAGCAAAGGAATGAAAATGAATTTGGAGTAAAATCAATAAATACAATCCTCAAACATATTAACGCATATGGAAAAAATGAACGTTCCATAAGGTTTTTTTTTTCTCTTTTTTTTGTAATTACTTGTAAAAAGTCACATTTATTTTTGTCTAATTTCGATGCCAAGATTTATTACTCTGTGGAGTAAAATGTCCTCTTATTAGAGGAAAAAAAATGTCTTTCTTCAGAAAGCATAGTCGTAAATATATCAGTTAGAGTACCTAAGCATTAAATAGAATGAGACGGTTAGCGAACACATGTATTTATGTAGCGATAGTTATGAGATACATCGGGCATTAGACATTTTAAATGTTTAATATAGTTTTTGTGTGAGTAAAAATGACAACAACGTGTATAAAGTACAAATAAAGTAGTATAAAAGAGTTAAAAACTCAGCAAACAGCTGCTTCGGGGCTGTCACATACAAGCCCCTTCATCACTGCAAAAAAGAACTAAAAGTCCACACAACGTAAACCGGACGATAAATGAACAGAAAATGGAAGGCAGCAAAGTAAATAGGCATGGAAACCGGGAACACATGCGTAAACAGAACAACAACGACACATATAGTGCGGAAAAACGTCACAAACAGAAAAAAGTTTTTTAAAGGTAAGATTTCCAAACACTGGGGAAAGGGGGAGTACTCGACACATCATTAACTATTGAAGCAGAATTTTTCCAAATGTAATAGGATTCCCAAAAATATAAATCATAAATCGAGGAACACCCATGAATAACCTTGGCAGAAGAAAAATCGAAAAAATGATTGAAAGACCAACAGTGTTGTGTCTTCCCCCACATAAATTATCTGTTCATCCCCCTCAACAAAAATTAGAGGCATTCAGAACTTTTGTTTTCCGCGCTTTAACGATTTGTTCCAGTTCCAACTTACTCGCTGCAGAACTGAATTATTTAAAAAGTATTGCATTAGATCGGGGGGTTTACAATTGACATCATTGACACCATACACAGGAAACTTATCAATTCAACTAATAAAAATCAAGCACTGTCTAAGATAAATTATTCTAATTTGGTTGTTTTACCTTTTCTTCCAAGAATCAGTCTTCAAATTGCAAGAATTTTAAAAAAGTTTAATTTTTCAGTTGCATTTTCCCCTGTCAACAATTTTCGCAACTAAAACACCCGGTTCCGGAACTTGACCGATGGGGCATTTATAGCATTTCTTGCCAGTGTCAAATGACATACATAGGACAGACCCGACGTTCTCTTAAATTCCGTATTAAAGAACATGAAAATTATGTCAAGAAGCAAGATTTAAAACGTTCAGCGATTGCACAACACTGTTGGTCTTTCAATCATTTTTTCGATTTTTCTTCTGCCAAGGTGTCATGGGTGTGGCCATGGGTCATGGGTGTTCCTCGATTTATGATTTAGATTTTCGGGAATCCTATTACATTTGGAAAAATTCTGCTTCAATAGTTAATGATGTGTCGAGTACTCCCCCTTTCCCCAGTGTTTGGAAATCTTACCTTTAAAAAACTTTTTTCTGTTTGTGACGTTTTTCCGCACTATAGGTGTCGTTTTTGTTCTGTGACGCATGTGTTTCCGGTTTCCATACCTATTTACTTTGCTGCTTTCCATTTTCTGTTCATTTATCGTCTGGTTTACATTGTGTGGACTTTTAGTTCTTTTTTGCACTGATGAAAGGGCTTGCATGTGACAGCCCCGAAACAGCTGTTTGCTGAGTTTTTAACTCTTTTATACTACTTTATTTGTACTTTATATACGTTGTTGTCATTTTTACTCATTCCACAGTACAAAGTTTTCGACTGCTTTTTTACATAGTTTTTGTGTTACTGACATTCATAGAAAGTCTATGGTATAGGCAGAGTATGAAGTATTTTTCTAATTGTTGCGTACAACTCATATGATTAAGAATAAAACGCTGAAAATAGGCGATAAGTGAAGCTCTATGTTCACGGATTATGACCGTCTGAGTTTTACAGTTGAAGAAAAGAGTTTTAAGAAGATTTTGTTTTCTTCAATAATTCGAAAAATTTTTGCTTGCTCGGCGGATGGCTCCTATTTTGGATAGCATGAACGACAATGCTAAGAAATAGCAATTTGAATTTTGGAAATCAGTTATTTCCACTAAGTACAAAATATATGCATTTTCGTATTTAATATCAGGTCTTTTCACTGTCACGTTCGGAACAATCCGACTCGATAATTTCACCAACATTTAGTTTCGTTATTAATATTTTAATTAAACAGGAATTAGCTGATTTTTTTAATATTTACATTTGATACAAAGATACTCCCGACACAGTATTATTTTTATTAAATAACTTTGTTATTTAAAGTTAAATTTATTTGATGTCTCACGTGCGGGACATCCAAATTCAACCTCTTGTAGTTTGTTATATGAAGCAGTGAGAAGCAAAGTGATATTAGTGGCAAAATTGAAAATTTGAAGATAACCAGTACAAATGATAGGTGAACCTCTCCTCTGTCTTGAGTCAAGAGATGGTACTAGTAGCCCTGGTAGGTGCTGCTATACAGCATGATTTAGAAAAAAAATCAATAAAAACCTACTTAGGACATTATCTTTAAACCCGTTGTCCTCGAAACTTTTTTGACTACCACTTAAATCCCTTAGCTTCTCACTGCCTCATATCAAATTCATCATTCTTTGATATAGCTCTTTTGATATAGCAATGACAAAACAAGTTTTAGGTTTTGAGCACTGAGGTTTAAACGAAAAGGAAATATATCTCTACTATTGAGAAATAACAATTAAAACCATTGGGGAAAAAAAACGTATATGTCCATTCGACTAAAAACGGTCATTTTTTTACTGTTCCTATATTTTATGAAAATAAATGATTTCAGAAGGTAATTACGAAATGTTTTGCTTAAGAAGTCCCACATACGTTTTTGATTTATTATGCAACACAATTTTGTTCATTATCCCTTTAAATTATTATTTTTATGAAATGTATGAAGCGTCACGTGCGTTATAAAATTACCGTTTTCAGAGAAATGGTCCATCAGCGCAGACTAGAAGAGGCATCTGACGATATTTATAGTTGCTAATTTATAGATTAACAACTCGATGCTTTTAGTTATGTTTTTTAGCAATGTCGTATATTTAAATACCTAAGTGTATTATGCGTGTCTTGGATTTGTAAATAGTGATTTCAAAATTCAAACCATTAGGCATATAAATCGTGTCATACATTTACTCATATGAAAAGATTATATACTACAACCACTCATCTACAGTCGAACCCAGTTAATGGAATAGCCATTTTGGCACGATAAAATATTCTATTAAGCGGGATATTCCATTAACCGGGATCAAAATAACATATTACATGGTTTGGTACATTGATAATTAAGCGGGATATTCTTTTAACCGATATTCTAATAAGTGGGATATTATTTTAACCGATATTCTAATAAGCGGGATATTCTTTTAACCGATATTCTAATAAGCGGGATATTCTTTTAACCGATATTCTAATAAGCGGGATATTATTTTAACCGATATTCTAATAAGCGGGATATTCTTTTAACCGCTATTCTAATAAGCGGGATATTCTTTTAACCGATATTATAATAAGCCGGATCGACTGTACTATGAGTAAATTTATGGAATATATTTTGAAAACTTGTGCCCAACCAGGAGCAAGTTGTTGGGTTTTTGTTTATAACTTCGCATTTGTCAGTAACTGAACACCCACTCAAATCATTTACGTTGATAAATAATGATGCAGTTTTTCTTTTTGCCTCATTAGTAACTATAAGTCTCTTTGATATAAACCCCGTTTTGAATTTAATATGCTTAATCAAGAAAAACAATTCCAAATTTTTCAGCCAAAAAAATATTTTATTTTCATGTTTGTTTAAACGATAACTCTCGAAAATTTAAATGCAAAAAAAAAAAAAAAAAAGATTTTTTCTTCTTAAACAAATACAAAAATTTATTGTTGCAGTTTCAAGAAAGTCAAGACGTTTGTATCCCTCCGGGCAAATAAAGAACCATAAAATAAAGTTAATTTTGTTTCGAGTGTTAGCAGAGACATTTGTAAGAAGATATATTATTTCTCTTCTTTCCTTAATTAGCACAATTCTCTGAACTTGCTACAGCTTTGGAAAGAAAAATAAAGGCACATTTCTAGGTTTCTGTAAGTTGAATGAAATGTTCACAATAACATTTAATTTGTATACTTTTCTAAGTCTTGACGCTAAAAAACGCAAAAAAAGTGAAGATTTTTTTTTTTTTTTTGTAAAGCTGCTACAAATTTTTTTCTTCTCCTTCGCGGAAAAAAATGATGCCTTGCGTTCGTGTTGCACAGTCAAAACTTTCGTTTCAGGAAAGTAACCCCAGAAAAAATGTATCAAGTTCTAACCCAGTTGTACTTTTGAAAGATTTAAAGGCTTCTAAAGTCCTTTTTTTTTCTGTGATAAATTAGCTGAACTCTTTAAAGTCACTTTCTATCAATTGAAAAAATAGTCGCTACACTTAGAACGTATAAAAAAACGTACACGCGCGTAACTCTTACATCTTTTACAGTTGCAGTGCGTTTTTTTTTAATCAACAACTTTATATTATTAGTAATTATTTACAAATATATGTCGTTAATTAATTTATTTATTTTTTCTATCCCTTGAAGAAGTCACAAGTCATACCTAGGACGCTGAATTATAGCATATTAAATCAAATTCAGAAGTGTTTTTCTTTATACCAACAAATGACTGGGAGGCTAAAATGTTACAGATTAAAGATCAAATTTGAAAGTGCTACATAAAAATTTATAACAGGCATTGTATATAATTTTAAAACAATACTTATTTCAGTCGTCTTGCCTACAAATTCTTCTTTGTTTTATTAACTTAACATATGTGTTCTTTCTGCCAGCGTTATCCAAGTAGTTTTGGGTATTTATTTATTTTTTTGAAACGACGTTAAAGTAGAAAAACTCTTCCGTAATTACGAATAAGTTTCTTTAACGTCGAAGGTGTGCTTTATCAATTTTTATGGACATTAACATTAGTTAATCTTAAGATTAACTTATACTTACGATGACGAACACGGATTTACAAAAAAAAGAAACAGGGAGAAGTGGAGACGCAAGCGAATTACTGTACTTTACAGACGTAAGACACGAAACGTATAAAGATATTCAAAAATTAATCAAATTTAGCATAATTATAATATAATCATGTACTTTATATATATATTATAATAATAATAAAAGTGAAAAATATTGAAAAGACCACACCATATTATATATATATATATATATATATATATATATATATATATATATATATATATATATATGTACATATATATATATATATATATATATATATATATATATATATGCGTGTGCGTGTGTGTGTATGTATGTATGTGTATGTGTGTGTGGCAGCTCTCACCACCCAATAACGCTCCTAATTTGAAATCCGAGAAAGGGCAGGGAATTTGCGGATATGAAGCAGCACAGATATTCGCATGAATAACTAGCTCTCGTGCCTGAGTTGCAGATCATTTTGCCATATAAAACGTTGCTAAGGAGGTATATATGCTACGTACCCCACTATATATTTATTTCAAGCAGATATTCTGGTTAGGGGTCAATCGAACGCGGAAACCCCAGTGTTTAGTTCCAAGCACGATCGGTACTCATTTTATCGAACCACTGAAGGGAAAAAAGCTTAGTTGAACCATCAGTACACCTAATTCTGAAAATTACTCACCTTACGATTTTTTTTCTAAAATAACATTATTTTTTTCTTTTTGGAATGAAAAAAATGATCACTTTTAAGGTCATGCATATTTTTTGTCGCCGTTAATAGTAGTTTTACCCGTATCATTTTTTGCATAAAACACCCTAAACAGATTTTAAATATTTTAGATATTTGCTGCATTTAACGATCGTAACAAAGAACATGAATCTTGCTTCAAAATAATGCAATTCAATTTTTAAAATTTCCAGAATAAATATTTCTTTCTTTATTTTTTTTTACTCAGCTGTGGACGTATTACATAAATTATGTTTTTACTACATACAGTGATCTCTCGCTTATACGCGACCTCTGTTATACGCGTTTTTCACTTATGCGCGTTTTTCTCACGGGCTCGGCCAGCGATATAGGAAAACAATGTTAACTCTTGTTCATTTATACGCGAAACCTAAAATGCACTTTTCACTTATGCGCGATAAATTTTTTCCAATTTTAGTTAAATCGCTTAATACACGCTTTGTTTATCGGAGGATTTGTACCCTTCTTGTTCTTTCTCTTGAAATACATTCACACGACGTTATTCCATTGTTCGGATTCTTCAAAAAACGTGTTTTTTTTTTTTTTTTTTTTGCACAAGTGTGCAATAGGGGGTGGAATTTGTCTTGTGATTGACTTCGAGAGGGGAGAACAGGTTACATACAAAAAGGTTAACGTCACTAAACATCGTGCTCAAGCGATACGCGTTGACATAGCCTATCGAAAATCTTTTGCATCCTCGTAGACTATAGCTCTGCTCACGCTACATTTTTTTAGGTTTTGGGGAAATCACTTACGTACTGTACAGAGCATAAAAAATGACAAAACGTACAACTTCAAATTTGGCTTTTCTATTAAATCACAATGTATAAATGGAAGTTATGTGCGAATTTATTCATTAGTATTAGTAGTATACTATTAGTATTACTATAACTGATGTTAACTTATTGCATTTAATCTAATTTTTGGGTTTTTCACTTATACGCGAATTTCACTTGTGCGCGAAAACTTCGTTGTCCCGTTTGGTTGCGTATAAGCGAGAGATCACTGTATATATAATTTTTAAATACTGTCTCACAAAATTAGTCAAACTTAATTGCGTTGCATTAAGTACAGTTCATGTTCTATGTAATGCTCAGACAATGAAACGGGAACCGTCGACATATTTTGATACTTGATTGGATGGTCTGTGCGATTAGTGACAGTTCCTTTAAAATGGAATCGCCAACTTGTGCAGTTAAGTAGGAGGAAAATCATGTAGGAATTTCGAACACTGGAAAAATAACATTTGGTGTTATAGATTTGACTCTAAAAATTGATTTCTTGTTGCGTTTACAGATGTCTAAGCATTGAGGTATTTTAACAAAAATATACATGCAAAAATATTTTGCATTTATATATTACAAAAATATAATTACTTTAAACTGAAACTACTTCAACTTTCGCTGGCCTAGGGATTTGCAGTTGCTCCTCCTTAGAGCTTAGCTTCCAGTTAAGCATATCTTTCTGCGCCATGCTTATGTACAAGCGTTGCAAGTTTATACTTTTGATAAAGTTTTAGTTATTACTGTTTTCTTTAAAGCGATATTATAAATGGTAATTTTAAACTTTAAAAAAGGTAATATTGCTATAAGAATATCAAACGCAAAATTGGGCTTCTTGTGTCCTTCTACAAGAAAAACAAATATCATTTTGCTGACTTTGAGTTTGGTATATTTAATTAATTTTATTACTTCATTTTTCAGTTATGTATATATGTATTTATTTATAATTTTTTCGCACACACACACACACACACACACATATATATATATATATATATATATATATATATAATAAAATGTTCTAACATATTTGACTTCTAGTCATTACAATACTCCTTTGAAGTGGGTAAGAAAAAAGAAGAGATGAAAGACAAAGGAAAATGCATTTAAAAGCAATAAAACAAAAGTCTTCGAAAAGCGTCACATACGTGTCTCAAAAAAAGTATTTAGAGTCAAATTGATAGAAACAACGAAAAAGGAAGAATTCAAAATTATGATAAGAGAGTAAGTAAAAAGGGAAAGAGAAAAATTTTTTTTTTCAGTGTTTACTTGTTTTTTCTTTCCTTCTTTTCGTTTCTCCCTCCCTATAAAAATACCAAAACTGCACAAAACTCTTCCGTTCTTATGGCTCCCAAGAAAAAAAAGGGGAAAACGCACATTAAAATGCAATTCAACTCATCTTCCTATGTTTTTGTTTTTATCTCCGCATTCCTATCTCTCTGACAAGACATACATTTTTTATGACTGGAAAAGCTCCTCGGAAAAAACAAAGGCGAAAATAATAATAAAACGTGCATTTTAAAAGAAAGAGAGTACCGAGAAATTTGACGACATATTTCTGCGAAGTAAATGCCGAATATGATTATGAGAGAAGTTGGAAATTTATTTAAAATCGAACAAAACTATTATTTTTTGTATAAATATTTTCTAGGGGAAACCATTATCAGGCTGCATGAATAATATTGGCTTTTTCACCTAATTGAGAATATGGTTAGTATAGGGTTATACCATATTAAATCAACAAATGGGAAGTGATGCACGATTTTTGATTTCGATAAAATTTGGCACTAATATTTACGAATATTATGTACCCCCAAACTGTTGTGTTTGCTCCTTGGAAAAATTTTATTCCTGAGATATACCAATTTTTGCTCCGCGGATGGAGTAAAATTAGGTATTTTTGATTATTTTTCTAAAAGCTCTAGCAGGCTTATTTAAATTAGTAGGAAGATCGAACAAGTCTTATTGTAAAGGTTAAATAATGAACTTTTACAACACAAAAATTGTCTTGTTTTTTTAAGGTATAAAAAAGTTATAAACTTTTAAATAAAACGCTTGTTTTTGATGAAAAATTCGTAAATATAGTTAATAAAAATTGAAAGCTATATGTTGTTTAAAATGTTGCAAATGTATTTCAATAAAATTTGGCTATATGATATTTTTTAAGGTATTCATCTGGGGGGTCTACATAGCGTCTTTTAAGTAATATGCAAAAGTTATTATTGCGTTAATTTAAAGGCTTATATCTCTTCTTCGCCCAAGAAACACAAGACAGTGTTTGTTAAGTTGTAAAGTACAATGGCTTCTTACTCTAGAATTTTCAAAGTTTTATTACCTACCCCACAGGTCGCTTTTGTGGAGTGAAAAACCCCATTTTCTCAGTTTTTCTCAGGTTTTAGCAATTTTTTTCATAATGAAGTACTGCCAGTATCAGCTTATATTTTTCTGTACTTCTAGTACAGAAATTATCAATGTACATCATCAACTGCAATAGAAAAAAAAAATAGTTTCCTACTGTAAATTCATCATCACCTTTTTTCGGCTCAAAATGATGAAAACGGCACTTTTCAACCACAATTTGACATTGGAAAATTTTTGTTTAGGCCGTTTTCGTCATTTTCAGATCAAAAAAGGCATTGATAGTCTTCTGAAATTCGTTGATTTTACATGAAATGACTCAATAATAACCGTTATTAAATTTACATTTCAATTTTAAGCATTATAACTATAAGAACGGCGAAACAGTATAATCATTAACCCATCTGAGTTGACCAAATGCCTATACAGCTATGTTTGCTAGTAAAAAAAAAACAATTTTCATTAAATAAAAATTATATATAAAAGTAGTATTTAAAGTACAATTAGGAGTAAGCAGACGGTTTTAAATAAAAAAGGAGAAACATAACATTTTACTTTGATAAAAAGTTAGGAAACAGTTTTACATAAATTAAAAGTTAGGGTCAAAGTATAATTAAACGAAAGGAAACGATATAAGTATTAACCTCTTAATATAAAACATGGCTGTTTGTTTAAGAAAAAGAAAGAAAACAGTTTTACATAAGTACAAAGTATATGCTAAGATGATAGCATATTGATGTATTTATAGGTTTTCATTGTTTTTAATACTTTTTGTGTATGTATTCTGAATGAAGTTAACACAAATGTCAAATGCACAGTAATTGTTTACTAGAAAGTTAAACAGATTTGAACAAAATAACTAGAAGGCTGTTCTAGCACCTTCTAAAATATGAACTCATGAAAAGTTTGAAACTCCATCCCTGACACTTGAACCCCAACATCTGTCTGATCCCACAACTCCATGAGAAATGCAAAAATTGTAACTTCAATAACAACATTTTTTTTTTTGTTACCACTTTTTTTAACATTAAAAAAGACTTTTGTTGCATAATTATGTAAATAGCATTAATTGTGCTCTCCGCCGACAAAATGCGAGAGAAGAACCGTCTTCACAATTTAATCACAGTAACTAACTCTTCTTTAACATTTCCTCAGCTGTTGCCATTACAAAAAAAAAAACAAAAAACAATACAAAGGGCAGACGATAAATAAAATATGATATTAAGTAGAGTTTTATGCATTGTAGAGGATAATAAAATAGCAAATTAAATTCAAAGCACAGCAGACGATAAATAACCAAAAAGCTGTAACCATACTCCCACCCATTAGCAACTTCAATAAACTATAGGGGCGCTGCAGCCACTGTCTAATGGCGGATGAAAAGGGTAAAACAAACAGATGCCGTAACTTATAACTTGCTTTGAAGCTTAATGAATGACAGTAACATTTCATCGTGCTTGTGGGAAATTTTCTTTTGTATTTCTCTGAAATTACATTACACCATAAACTCTCTGAAGCCTATAATTTTCTCCAAAGAAAACACGTGGAACGGAAGTTTTACCTTTTTCTTTAGTATTGTTAATCACCGCAAGGTAGCGTATTCGAGCTTTGGAGTTGCGAATTAAGAAGCTATTCTTGATGTGTTGGGATTTAGCACAAATTAACAAAAAGCCGTAACCAATATTCGAACCGAAATAATTTTTTTACTGTGATTCATTTTTCTTCAAAAACTAGTTGTAACTTAATTTAAAGTAACTAAATATAATTTACACTTCTGCCATTTTACAATTTAACTGATTGAAATCAAGTCAAATACATAAAGAAATTTTTAATAATTCAAGTACCGCAGATGATACTGGCAGTTGTCCAATCAGCAGCTTGAGAACTGTTTTACAGCACTTATAATTATCTCCAGATAATTACAGTACTGGTAATTTCTCTCCAGAACAGCACTTCAGGAAAGCGGACAATATTTGTAAGATCCTTGTGGACACAACATTTTTGTAATCTTTGCGCAATTGGTACACTGAATAGAGAAAATAACAGGAACAAAAATCAATGCTTCATTCAAACCGCAAAATTTTTTGACTTGCACTCATTCTAACCCGTACGTCAATGGTAAATTTACTACAGCAAAATACATTTAAACTGTCTTGTTTTAAATGATCCATTTCCTTGAAACTGACATTGATATATTCAATTTATTTTTTGGAGAAAAAGACGGTTTCCAAATCGGAAAGTCAGTCTTCTAGTACTGGGACAGAAGCGGTATAAAAATTTACAAAACAAATTCACAACGTCTGTGTTTTGTCCTCCTTCTCTGTTTTCAAACACTTTGTTTTCTTGAAGGCAAGTAAGTTGCGATACTTACGCTAAAATTATGCCCTGTCTAAAGTAAAAATAATAGTTTAAAAACTAAAAAAAACACGCTTTAGTAGCAAAATGAACTAAATAGTTAAAAATAATCTTTGGATGACAAGTATATCAAGTAATTGACCAAACACTTTATTTTACTGTAATAAAAAAAAGCGTGGGGGATGTCTATTTACATTTTTGCATGGATAAAAAGTGGAAGAAATTTAAGACAACTGATAAGAAGCAGGACGAAACTACAGTCTAGAGATATTTTAACTGGGTTATCACTATACTGCATGCCTAATTGGTTATAGCTGAAAAAAAAGGCATTTTTGGCCTTCAAATGTCAATAATTTTTTATATTTGTGGGAAGTTGGAAAAAAGTGTTTTGAAATATCCTTAAAACTCATCTAGTGGATATTGCCATTGACCTGACCACTCAAAATTGTTTGTAATATATTGTTATGTAAAATATGTGAACAGTATTTTTAAGTATGTAAGAAACATTTATATAAGCTTTACAAGAAACGATACCTGAGATTTACTGAGAGAAATTCTCATCTTATTCAGCCGATTTCCCGACAAAAAAATCATAAAAATATTTTACATATTATGACGTATTAAAATTGATTTTATTATTTTAATGACATTTGTCTAGATGGAGAGAGAGGACGTACATTTGAAAGTGTTGGGAAACATTTCTATTTTCTAGTTCTTTATTTTTAGTTTAGGTGTAGTTGATGTTCAACTATTTTCTTGCATTGGTGTTCAAAATTGCATAACTCCGAAACAGAAGGAGGACAAGGCGATGTGTTTGTGTACGAATTTCGTACATTGTGCAAAATCATGCTGTAGAGGTTAGTGTGTCAAGTTATTGGCTTAAAGCATTCAGCTTGTCGCAATAAATTATCAAAGAACTCAGTGCTTAAGAGCCATTGTCTGTAAGAATCAGGCAGTTTAAGGCATTTGTGATTGTTGACATTTTTATTTTTTTTTATTTTCACATATGTTGTTCCTTATCATGAATGTAATGTAAATCCGAAATATGAGCTTTGTCTGACTCACCGTTTTTGAGAAAAAAGTTTTTTTTGTTTAGGGGTCGTGGCACATTTTTGCTGGTTTTTCAAATTTGCAGATTTTAATGTGCTTGTTGCTTGAAGCGTCCTTATGATGACATGGATTTTTTAATTCCATATTCCTAAATGGTCTTGTTAGATACTGTTACAGCTGTCAAATCGGTGACACTACGAGGGCGACGCCCACAAACTCCGTTTAAAAATGACCAAAAATGAATTTTTTTCTATATTCAAGGCCAATTTTCTCAAAGCGCCTTCATGATGACACCACCATTTTTAGATCATTTTCTAGCCACACTTACATACCTCAAAAATATGTATCAAAATCGGTGTCACTATAAGGGCGCCAGAAGATATTTGAACTTTATTCGATAAATTTCACAAAAACGCAAATATTTAGAATCTAACTACAACTGTCGCTCTCATAGGAGAGATGTGATACTACATTAGGTTGATAACCAACATGTTTGTCTAACATTTGCACAAAAAAAATCGGTGTCACTCCTATTATTTTTGGAAATATAATCGTTAGTTCCAAGTTAGTACGTCATGGCGTTTTTTTATATTTATTTATTTAATATTTTCACGCCCAGATTTTTTTTTTTTTTTTTTTAACATTTTTTTTTAATTTAATACAAAGAAGTGTACCTTTTAACATAATCAGCTTTGGGCAGCAAGAGAGTATTTTTCTTGAATAGAAAATGAACGTTTTGATATAGGTACCAGGTGGATCTATTGTGCATAACATGTCTAGATTATTATACCAATACTCGTCTTGTTTTTCCGGCCAAACAAATTTATTTATTCCAATTGTTCTTGACATGCATTTGACCTAAACTTGCAAATGGTCAACTTCTACTATTTTTCTGGGATACCATGTTTTTCCATGCTTTAGTGCTACAAAATTAGCAGTTTTCAATAAGAGATGACCGTCTTTCTGAAATTGGTTGATTTGATTCTTAATGTTTTCTTCGTTTTGGTCTACGTTATCCTCAAATTCAGTTTCAGATTCTGAATGTTCGCTTTCTTCAATATTCTCATTTGATGTATTGAGAATGCATTCGGTTTTTTGTTTCTTCCATCGAAAAAAAAGGATAGGATTTGTTTCATAGTACAATACTCTGAAGCAACGAACAGTTTTTTTCCCGTTACGAACTGCATTTCTCATCAAGTGTGTAACTTGACAGGGATGTTGTTTTTTCTCAGTACTTTCACCAATCGTAAATTGTTCTTATAAATACTGCTTCTGCTTTGAAGTGAACTTGAACTGAACTCGTAAAGATAGGGCGCATCCAATTTCATTAAATTGAGCTTGTGGCAATGCAGGGGTATTTATTAGTTGAAAATTTGAAGCATTTATATAAGATGTTTGTAAGAGCTTCTCTCTATACATCTTTCGTATAAAATGCATTTGCAAGTTGAGGTCAAATGTATGTCAGGAACAATTGTAATTAATAGATTTGTTTGTCCGAAAAAACAAGATGAGTATTGGTATGGTAATCTAGACATATTATGCACAATATATCCGCCTGTACCTATATCAAAACGGGCATTTTCTATTCAAGAAAAAGACGCTCTAACTGCCCAAATCTGTTTATGTTAAAAGATAAACTTTTTTGTATTAAATTAAAAATAAATATGTTCAAGAAAACTATCTGGGGGTGAAAAGATTAAATAAATAAATATTTAAAAAAAACGCCATAACGTACTAACTTCGAACGATTATATTTCCAAAAATAATAGGATTGACACCGATTTTTTTTGTGCAAATGTTAGACAAACATGTTGGTTATCAACCTAATGTAGTATCAGATCTCTCCTATGAGGGCGACAGTTGTAGTTAGATTTTAAATATTTGTGTTTTTGTGAAATTTATCGAATAAAAGTTCCAATATCTGCTGGCGCCCTTATAGTGACACCGATTTGATACATATTTTTGATGTAAGTAAGTGTGGCTAGAAAATGATCTAAAAATGTTGGTGTCATCATGAAGGCGCTTTGAGAAAATTGGCCTTGAATTAAGAAAAAAATTCATTTTCGGTCATTTTTAAACGGAGTTTGTGGGCGTCGCCCTCGCAGTGTCACCGATTTGACAGCTGTAACAGTATCTAACAAGACCATATAGTAATATGGAATTAAAAAATCCATGTCATTATAAGGGCACTTCAAGCATCTAGCATATTAAAATCTGCAAATTTGGAAAACCAGCAAAAAGTGCCACGCCCCCTAAACAAAAAAAAATTGTTTTCTCAAAAATGGTGAGTCAGACAAAGCTCAAATTTCGGATTTACATTACATTCATGATAATTAACAACCTATGTGAAAATAAAGAAAATTAAAAAACCCAACAATCACAACCTGCCTGATCCTTACAGACAATGGCTCTTAAAGATTATCATTTTAAATAATACGCTTAAAAACGCGAGTACAGGTGTTTTTATTTCTTCTCTGTAAAATAACGTTTCTAAAATCCATGCCAAAGTTTTCATAAAAAATACGGAAAAGTACCATAAAAACATTTTAGGCCAGAACAAAAGACACGATAAATTACCACAAAGTGAAATACGGAAAGTGAAAATTTATGCCTATTTCTTTGGTACGTTAAGAGAAAGCGGTGTATTATGAGAGTAATAAAAATAAGTATTTTTTATTTTACTCTCAGGATTCTTCTTCGATTGCATTCTTTTTCATTATTTTAACCCGACAAGCGGTTTTAAGTAAAAACTACATTGGAGTGGAACTTTTTTTTTTTTTAATTTCGATAACAGACTTAAAAATTCTTATTCATTTGATCATGTTTGGATGTTATGTATGAAAGAAATCTGAACAGTAAATTAGTTAGGCTGATATACTCAAATATTTAAAAATCACGGTTAAAAAATATAAGACCGACAATGTATAAATAAATACATCCTAATAAAATCCCTGCGTCGCTTTCTGTCATTCACATTATGTCTTCAAAAACGGTCAAGAGTTGAGGTTTGAAATCAGGTATCAAAATATTCGAAAATTTCCAAACTCAGATTTGCTGATAAGCGGTCAGTAGATATCATAGAAACGAGAACTTTTTTTCTATTCGAAAGCGTGACAGAGTTTGTACCGGTTCGCTGTGACACTGTTTGAACCCCCTCCCCTTGTTAAAATAAATATCTACATTGTTAAAGCTGGTACCGAACATTTAATTAAGGAGTAAGGAATTGCACCATGCCGAAAGAGAGAGTATCTTTTATTTATTTATTTATTTATTATTATATTTTTATGGTAAAAACTAAGGCCTATCACTAAGAGATAGGTTGATGCAGGAAAAAGTATCTTCAAATTTATGCACTAATAATTTATGGTGGAAGCAATATGCTGCCGTTGGAAGGTAACGGGCAGTATCTACCGAAGCGAGTTTTTAGATATTTCAAGAAACGCGGTTTGGATTTCATAATAACAAGATGAAAATGTTGGGATACAAGTTTTTTTGTGTGGGGGGGGGGGGGCTTTACTATTAGCGGAAACCAAACTAGCAAGCCTGTATTATTATGAGAAAGTACAGTTGACGACAAAACCAGAAACAAAAAAAGAAAGTAAGAAAAATTTGTAGATACTGCCATTTGTGTTCTCATGGCATAATGAGCTTTGATTTCAATGATCTAAATATCGAAATGCAAGTGAAAAACATGAATTATGTGTGGATGACCATATACATAAACAAAAATTGGGTAAAAGTTGTTAAACTTTATAACTTTATTAGAGTGCTAAACTTCATACTTTTTCCACTTTTTCGTTTAGATAACTCCAACATAAACTGTTAAGCACTGTACACAAATTATGATTATTATATTGTTAATTTAAATGTGTTTCATACACATTAAAAATAAAATGAATCTATTGATATGGTATTTTATTAATAAAAAGTCGCATCGATTTAAACTCAATTCAAGCCATTTTCATTGGTACATTTATTAATTTTCTTTGAACTATTGTTCTACGTCTCAACTCATCCGTTTATAATACGTAACAATCTTCCATAGCTCAGCTTTAGTTACGTCAGACATGCCTGATGAAACGCTTCTTAATTAGGAAGCAACGATTAACTGTAGTGTTCTATATTTTCATTAGGCGTCCTAATTGGTTTAAGAATCAGTACAGCACGGTATTAATTAGCAAATGGGGCGTTCTAATCTAAAGAGCACTTCAGCAGAACAGACCTGCACATGTCTGAGGGTAAAGTTTTCCAGCTACAAGTTTTGACGGTTATTAGTTGCACTTTAATGGACATGAGAAAAGAGGAAGTTTAGTCTTAGTATGTATTATTAGTGTGTTTGAATGGCATTGTAGTTATAAGACCGAATGTGCTGGAAGTTTGCTAGAAATAGCATTCTGCTTTCTAAAAATAGCTTCGATATTGATTACAAATATAATTACAATGTAATGCAAATGTGTAAGGCTTACAAATAAAATTTAAACACTATAAAGGAAATATTCAGTAAGTTACCCCCTTACAGCCAGGGTTAAGGCAGAAATACATGAAATACATCGCCAGCTCAGGTGTATTTCATGGACTATAAAGGAAAAATCAAAAACGTTACTGGAAAATAATGAGCAGCTAAAGTGACTAATTTCTGACAACAGCGTATCTAGAAAAAGCAGGAAAGATACGTGTTAAAACTGAGTTACCATTTTTAATTTAACCTGCAGTATTTTTGAAGAACTTAGGAACCTTTCCAAAAAAAGCTTTTGGATTGACAGGATCAATCCAAAAGCTTTTTCAAATCAGGACGCTTTTAAGAAGACTTACATATGAGGCAGTGAGAAGCAGAGGGATGTAAGTGGCAAAATTAAAAATTTGGAGGTAGCCAGTGAACCTGCAGTATTTTTGAAGAACTTAGGAACCTTTCCAAAAAAAGCTTTTGGATTGAATCAGGACGCTTTTAAGAAGACTTATATATGAGGCAGTAAGAAGCAGAGGGATGTAAGTGGCAAAATTAAAAATTTGAAGGTAGCCAGTGAACCTGCAGTATTTTTGAAGAACTTAGGAACCTTTCCAAAAAAAGCTTTTGGATTGAATCAGGACGCTTTTAAGAAGACTTACATATGAGGCAGTGAGAAGCAGAGGGATGTAAGTGGCAAAATATAAAATTTGAAAGTAGCCAGTGAACCTGCAGTATTTCTGAAGAACTTAGGAACCTTTCCAAAAATAGCTTTTGGATTGAATCAGGACGCTTTTAAGAAGACTTACATATGAAGCAGTGAGAAGCAGAGGGATGTAAGTGGCAAAATTAAAAATTTGAAGGTAGCCAGTGAACCTGCAGTATTTTTGAAGAACTTAGGAACCTTTCCAAAAAACGCTTTTGGATTGAATCAGGACGCTTTTAAGAAGACTTACATATGAGGCAGTGAGAAGCAGAGGGATGTAAGTGGCAAAATATAAAATTTGAAAGTAGCCAGTGAACCTGCAGTATTTCTGAAGAACTTAGGAACCTTTCCAAAAAAAGCTTTTGGATTGAATCAGGACGCTTTTAAGAAGACTTACATATGAGGCAGTGAGAAGCAGAGGGATGTAAGTGGCAAAATATAAAATTTGAAAGTAGCCAGTGAACCTGCAGTATTTCTGAAGAACTTAGGAACCTTTCCAAAAAAAGCTTTTGGATTGAATCAGGACGCTTTTAAGAAGACTTACATATGAAGCAGTGAGAAGCAGAGGGATGTAAGTGGCAAAATTAAAAATTTGAAGGTAGCCAGTGAACCTGCAGTATTTTTGAAGAACTTAGGAACCTTTCCAAAAAACGCTTTTGGATTGAATCAGGACGCTTTTAAGAAGACTTACATATGAGGCAGTGAGAAGCAGAGGGATGTAAGTGGCAAAATTAAAAATTTGAAGGTAGCCAGTGAACCTGCAGTATTTCTGAAGAACTTAGGAACCTTTCCAAAAAAAGCTTTTGGATTGAATCAGGACGCTTTTAAGAAGACTTACATATGAAGCAGTGAGAAGCAGAGGGATGTAAGTGGCAAAATTAAAAATTTGAAGGTAGCCAGTGAACCTGCAGTATTTTTGAAGAACTTAGGAACCTTTCCAAAAAACGCTTTTGGATTGAATCAGGACGCTTTTAAGAAGACTTACATATGAGGCAGTGAGAAGCAGAGGGATGTAAGTGGCAAAATATTAAATTTGAAAGTAGCCAGTGAACCTGCAGTATTTCTGAAGAACTTAGGAACCTTTCCAAAAAAAGCTTTTGGATTGAATCAGGACGCTTTTAAGAAGACTTACATATGAGGCAGTGAGAAGCAGAGGGATGTAAGTGGCAAAATATAAAATTTGAAAGTAGCCAGTGAACCTGCAGTATTTCTGAAGAACTTAGGAACCTTTCCAAAAAAAGCTTTTGGATTGAATCAGGACGCTTTTAAGAAGACTTACATATGAAGCAGTGAGAAGCAGAGGGATGTAAGTGGCAAAATTAAAAATTTGAAGGTAGCCAGTGAACCTGCAGTATTTTTGAAGAACTTAGGAACCTTTCCAAAAAACGCTTTTGGATTGAATCAGGACGCTTTTAAGAAGACTTACATATGAGGCAGTGAGAAGCAGAGGGATGTAAGTGGCAAAATTAAAAATTTGAAGGTAGCCAGTGAACTTGCAGTATTTCTGAAGAACTTAGGAACCTTTCCAAAAAAAGCTTTTGGATTGAATCAGGACGCTTTTAAGAAGACTTACATATGAAGCAGTGAGAAACAGAGGGATGTAAGTGGCAAAATTAAAAATTTGAAGGTAGCCAGTTAACCTGCAGCATTTTTGAAGAACTTAGGAACCTTTCCAAAAAAAGCTTTTGGATTGAATCAGGACGCTTTTAAGAAGACTTACATATGAGGCAGTGAGAAGCAGAGGGATGTAAGTGGCAAAATTAAAAATTTGGAGGTAGCCAGTGAACCTGCAGTATTTTTGAAGAACTTAGGAACCTTTCCAAAAAAAGCTTTTGGATTGAATCAGGACGCTTTTAAGAAGACTTACATATGATGCAGTGAGAAGCAGAGGGATGTAAGTGGCAAAATTAAAAATTTGGAGGTAGCCAGTGAACCTGCAGTATTTTTGAAGAACTTAGGAACCTTTCCAAAAAAAGCTTTTGGATTGAATCAGGACGCTTTTAAGAAGGCCCACATATGAGGCAGTGAGAAGCAGAGGGATGTAAGTGGCAAAATTAAAAATTTGAAGGTAGCCAGTGAACCTGCAGTATTTCTGAAGAACTTAGGAACCTTTCCAAAAAAAGCTTTTGGATTGAATCAGGACGCTTTTAAGAAGACTTACATATGAGGCAGTGAGAAGCAGAGGGATGTAAGTGGCAAAATTAAAAATTTGAAGGTAGCCAGTGAACCAGCAGTATTTTTGAAGAACTTAGGAACCTTTCCAAAAAAAGCTTTTGGATTGAATCAGGACGCTTTTAAGAAGACTTACATATGAGGCAGTGAGAAGCAGAGGGATGTAAGTGGCAAAATTAAAAATTTGGAGGTAGCCAGTGAACCTGCAGCATTTTTGAAGAACTTAGGAACCTTTCCAAAAAAAGCTTTTGGATTGAATCAGGACGCTTTTAAGAAGACTTACAAATGAGGCAGTGAGAAGCAGAGGGATGTAAGTGGAAAAATTAAAAATTTGAAGGTAGCCAGTGAACCTGCAGTATTTTTGAAGAACTTAGGAACCTTTCCAAAAAAAGCTTTTGGATTGAATCAGGACGCTTTTAAGAAGACTTACATATGAGGCAGTGAGAAGCAGGGGGATGTAAGTGGCAAAATTAAAAATTTGGAGGTAGCCAGTGAACCTGCAGTATTTTTGAAGAACTTAGGAACCTTTCCAAAAAAAGCTTTTGGATTAAATCAGGACGCTTTTAAGAAGACTTACATATGAGGCAGTGAGAAGCAGAGGGATGTAAGTGGCAAAATTAAAAATTTGAAGGTAGCCAGTGAACCAGCAGTATTTTTGAAGAACTTAGGAACCTTTCCAAAAAAAGCTTTTGGATTGAATCAGGACGCTTTTAAGAAGACTTACATATGAGGCAGTGAGAAGCAGAGGGATGTAAGTGGCAAAATTAAAAATTTGGAGGTAGCCAGTGAACCTGCAGTATTTCTGAAGAACTTAGGAACCTTTCCAAAAAAAGCTTTTGGATTGAATCAGGACGCTTTTAAGAAGACTTACATATGAGGCAGTGAGAAGCAGAGGGATGTAAGTGGCAAAATTAAAAATTTGAAGGTAGCCAGTGAACCAGCAGTATTTTTGAAGAACTTAGGAACCTTTCCAAAAAAAGCTTTTGGATTGAATCAGGACGCTTTTAAGAAGACTTACATATGAGGCAGTGAGAAGCAGAGGGATGTAAGTGGCAAAATTAAAAATTTGGAGGTAGCCAGTGAACCTGCAGCATTTTTGAAGAACTTAGGAACCTTTCCAAAAAAAGCTTTTGGATTGAATCAGGACGCTTTTAAGAAGACTTACATATGAGGCAGTGAGAAGCAGAGGGATGTAAGTGGCAAAATTAAAAATTTGAAGGTAGCCAGTGAACCAGCAGTATTTTTGAAGAACTTAGGAACCTTTCCAAAAAAAGCTTTTGGATTGAATCAGGACGCTTTTAAGAAGACTTACATATGAGGCAGTGAGAAGCAGGGGGATGTAAGTGGCAAAATTAAAAATTTGGAGGTATCCAGTGAACCTGCAGTATTTTTGAAGAACTTAGGAACCTTTCCAAAAAAAGCTTTTGGATTAAATCAGGACGCTTTTAAGAAGACTTACATATGAGGCAGTGAGAAGCAGAGGGATGTAAGTGGCAAAATTAAAAATTTGAAGGTAGCCAGTGAACCTGCAGTATTTTTGAAGAACTTAGGAACCTTTCCAAAAAAAGCTTTTGGATTGAATCAGGACGCTTTTAAGAAGACTTACATATGAGGCAGTGAGAAGCAGAGGGATGTAAGTGGCAAAATTAAAAATTTGGAGGTAGCCAGTGAACCTGCAGTCTTTTTGAAGAACTTAGGAACCTTTCGAAAAAAAGCTTTTGGATTGAATCAGGACGCTTTTAAGAAGACTTACATATGAGGCAGTGAGAAGCAGAGGGATGTAAGTGGCAAAATTAAAAATTTGAAGGTAGCCAGTGGACCTGCAGTATTTTTGAAGAACTTAGGAACCTTTCCAAAAAAAGCTTTTGGATTGAATCAGGACGCTTTTAAGAAGACTTACATATGAGGCAGTGAGAAGCAGAGGGATGTAAGTGGCAAAATTAAAAATTTGAAGGTAGCCAGTGAACCTGCAGTATTTTTGAAGAACTTAGGAACCTTTCCAAAAAAAGCTTTTGGATTGAATCAGGACGCTTTTAAGAAGACTTACATATGAGGCAGTGAGAAGCAGAGGGATGTAAGTGGCAAAATTAAAAATTTGGAGGTAGCCAGTGAACCTGCAGTATTTTTGAAGAACTTAGGAACCTTTCCAAAACAAGCTTTTCGATTGAATCAGGACGCTTTTAAGAAGACTTACATATGAGGCAGTGAGAAGCAGAGGAATGTAAGTGGCAAAATTAAAAATTTGGAGGTAGCCAGTGAACCTGCAGTATTTTTGAAGAACTTAGGAACCTTTCCAAAAAAACCTTTTCGATTGAATCAGGACGCTTTTAAGAAGACTTACATATGAAGCAGTGAGAAGCAGAGGGATGTAAGTGGCAAAATTAAAAATTTGGAGGTAGCCAGTGAACCTGCAGTATTTTTGAAGAAGTTAGGAACCTTTCCAAAAAAAGCTTTTGGATTGAATCAGGACGCTTTTAAGAAGACATACATATGAGGCGGTGAGAAGCAGAGGGATGTAAGTGGCAAAATTAAAAATTTGAAGGTAGCCAGTGAACCTGCAGTATTTTTGAAGAACTTAGGAACCTTTCCAAAAAAAGCTCTTGGATTGAATCAGGACGCTTTTAAGAAGACTTACATATGAGGCAGTGAGAAGAAAAGGGATGTAAGTGGCGAAATTAAAAATTTAGAGGTAGCCAGTACAAATAGTGGGTGAACTTCCCTTCTTTCTTGGGGCGAAAGATAGTACTAGTAGAACTGGTAGGTGCTGCTGTACAGCATGATTTAGAAACAAAAATCAATGGAAGCATACCTAGGACGTAATCTTTATACGCGTTTTATTCAAAACTTGAAAATGTCCACTTACATCCCTATCCTCCTCACTGCCTCATATGTTTATTGACATAGCTTGGTACCTTTCTAATTAACTGGCAAAGCTCATTAAGGACTTTTGAATATATGACCGAAGCTTAGGCAGAAATACAATTAATGCGCACTTGCAAAGATACAGTACCCAGACTGCGTTTCAGCCTCCTTCAATGCATTGTTAATATGGACGAACTATAACTAAGCTGAAAGTGAAACGCTAAATAAAGACGTTGAGTATATATTTACACTGATAGCTGAATTTTTTTAAAGAAAAGTGCTTAAGCGGCATTCAAGAAACTAGTAGCTGTTAAAGAAATATTTTCACTATTATGCTTTCTTTTCAGAGGAAACTGGTGGAACCTGTGAAATCCCGGAACATTGCTATAATAATTTGTGACGTTTCCAGAATTTTCCTAAAGTGTAGGGTCAGGTGGGGTAAAATGGGTATAAAATAGCCTACTTTCGGATTTTGACTCAAATATTTTTGTCAAAATATTATGTTTCTAATTATTTTTTGTTTTATGTATACATTACATATGTTGAGAGTAGAATTAAATGATTTTCACACATAATTTGATACAAATTTATTTTTGAGAGGAGTGTTTATGACTATATGTTTTTTATACCCATTTTACCCCACGCAGGTAAAAATGGGTAGCTTGTGGGATAAAATGGATATTGAAGTCTTAGAAGTGATAAAAAGCATTCTATTTGTTCAATGCAATGTGATAATATAGAATTAATAGTCAGTTAACAAAACTTAACTATTTAATTAAAAAAAAAAATACTGCAAACTAAATTTGACAAAATATTTATAAGGTTTCTTTCAATGCATGATATCCATACCTGTCATCCTTTAAAAAAAGTAATGGCCTCTATTGTTAAATTGTGGCTCATTAATTTTTTTTTATTATTTGATGTTTTTCAATGAAATCCATATCGTCTATATCAGGAAAAATAAAATAAATCCCCCATCTCAGATTTTTAAAAAATATTTTGTCTCATAATATTTTCCTCAACAGCCATATATTTGCCAATAAATTCTTTCTTGCTTATTTCCTCTAAGTATAATATTTATACACAGACACCTGTGGTTAAACTTTGCTTCATAAGCATATTCTTAGCAGTTTCTATTCCAGATACTTTCTCAGAATGAAAACTTTCTTTTTCCACTATTTTTAATTTTCTTGTTTTTTAATTCATTATTTTTTTCACTTTCAACTCTTAGCCTTTCTAAAACATCTTTGTCAATATTTCCTGTATTTTCCAGCATACATTTAAGTTGTTTTAAGTAACTCATGCAGGTAGTTGTCAAATCTGAAGCACTTGTTGAAATTGCTGACAATATTGTACTTTTCAAATCTTTATAAGGTGACAAAATCGTGCTTTGTGACACATACTTTTCGGATTGAAACGAGGATGTGTTCCGAGAATTTAAAGGTACATTAGAGAAATTGTTAGCATCTGATTGCAAACAAATACAAATGTGACGACCAGCAACAGGCTAGGCCCAGCATATTCTGAGGAAATTGTGATTTTGGGCGCAAGTGCACACAAACTCTAGAATAAGTATACCGTTAGCTTCTTATTATTTATTATGATGGAACGAAGTTTATTTTATAAAGTCATGGCATTGTATACTTTTATGTTTCAATCATTTTAAATTAACCACAAATGAATTAATATTCATTTAAAGAAAAATATGCTGTATCATTTAAAACAACTTGCTGGAATGATAAGCCTAACCATATACCCATTTTATCCCATTTTCAAAATATGAGATTAAAAATAGAAAAAAAAAATTTTTTTCTTCCCTGTAAGTTGAAGCAGCAACAAAAATGTCCAACTAAAGATATTATGACACAGTAATAAAAATTTCTCAAAAATCGGGAGCTGTAGGTAAAAGTTTAAGTTGACAACATGCGGCTTGAATTTATCAACTTCAATTTAAAGTGTTACCTCTCACTAAAAAATAATCAATTGAAAAAATATATTTTGTGAAATAGAATTCAGAACAGCCAAGTATAATGTCCCACTCAAAAAAATGCAAATTTAACTTAAAATAATTTGTTTTTAAAACTATATATTTTGACTACCCATTTTACCCCACTACCCATTTTACCCCACCTGACCCTACATAAATAACAGAACATTAAAGTCATAAGAAATTTTTTTAACCTAAACACGTTCTGCTTAAGGTTTAAATTAAATGTGTTTGACCGTTAAAACGTCGGAATAAAAATTTTTTTAAAGTTCCATGATTAAAAGTGCTAAATGTAGCAAGAAGAAGACATAATTGCTTTTGAGGAAACAAAGCTGACGGTTGGAAAAATCAATTACTAATACAAAACTAAAGCTATTTGCTCTGTTCTAAGGAGTGAAAAACAAACAATATTATCGCATCCACTTTTAAAAAATAATTTTTAACACGTTTTTAAGATTCCGCAAAAATTATTATAGAAATAAATTTGAAATTTGATAAAAAAATTTTACTTTGCGTTTCTCGTCATTATTTTATAGATGGGGGCTTTAAATTAATGCTTTGCCTTCGGATTTATCATTTATATGATTTCAAATATAAAAAATCAAATTTATTTGTTTTCTGTTATCAACGAGCAATTAATTTCTATCAGAAGAAAATAAATCGTTTTCGAGATAACAATTTTAGTTTTCTGCAAAAGCTGATGGTTATATACAGTACTTTTTTTATTTAGCTTTCTAGCAATGGCTCCATTTCCAATGTTATAGGTTCATATTGGAAATCAAGTAACATAATGTAAACCGGAACGTTACGAGTATATACTGAGATACTATTTCGGATAAAAACTAATGCCGGATAATTAACACGATATAATAGAGTAATTAACAAATAATAAACAGGATTTCTATAAATAAAATATAAACCGGATGGTAGACAGTTGCGCACAAATTCTTATACACTTAATATACATTTTAAGTACAGGGATTGGATCATGCTACAGGCACACAATAAAATCAAGTGTATGAAATCTAATTACCACTACCTGATCTGTAAGCCAGTGGAAAAACATAGTTTATTAAAAATGTCTAGTTCTTTAGTCATAAACTTTGAGCGCAACTTATAATGTGCGCTGGCCAAAGTAGCGCCAAATGCTTTAACAAATTTTAAAAGCTGGAACATTTCAACCGTCTCGTTAAGCACTTCTTGGTAAACTAACGAACTGTTAAAAAGCAGGTGCATCTTCGTCTGAATGATTTTAAAAAAATTAAATAATTAGTTTTCTTATTTTGGGGAAAACTTGCAATAGTTAATTTGTTTTTAGACTAAACATTTTTTTTTGGGGGGGGGGGGATATTGCTTATATTTATATATGGAAATTCTGCCCCAGGTTTTGTATGAGAGGTCTAAACAAATGGTAGTTGCAAGGCGATAAATCTGAACTGTTTGGAGAGGTTTAGGTGTCCGATGAAATTCCTACAATTTTTCCTGCGTTTTAGCGGCAACATAAGGTCTTGCGTTTTTCTGGGAAAAATGACGTTTCGAATCGTTTTTTTTTTTTTTTTTTTTGTAAAACATTGGGTATTTTATTACCAATATTAAAGGTAGTAATGTTACACGCATTCTGAAGAGTGTGTTGTATCATAGCTTGAAAAACTCAAATTACTGGTAGAACCTTTAACTAAGGTTTGAGTATAGTCCATCCTGCAGACTGTAGATTTCAAACCTTATGCGTATAGACTAACATCGGCGTTGAGCTGGTAAGCTCTTATTAGCAAACGAAAACTGACCATTGAGGCCTAGCGGTAAAATCTCTTCCTTTGCGAGCTGTTTGGGGGATTGCGTTGTGGGTTCGGACACCACTCGGGTGTCTTGGGTGTTATTTCGTGTCTTAGTGATGCAAAAATGTCTTGCTTGAATTGTTAAAAAAATAAAAAAATGGTGTATATTTGTTGTAAAAAAACATGAACTTGCAAAATGTGTCATTAACAAGTGCCCTTGTAAGTATTTTAAATACAAGTCAAACAATTGTATTTGCTACTTATAAATTATTTATTCATGAAAAGTTTAAAAATTTTATATGAAATTAGAAATTTATGCAAAGAAAAAAATGTTAAAAATACTTCTTAACAAGACAAATCGTCTATGTAATACGAAAAACTAACATTGCTAAAGGAACTCAAGTTTTCTCATTAGCCTTCATCAAGTACTCAGTTAAAACTAAGATGTAAATATTGAAAGGAAATTTATGCTTTATTATATACTTGAATACTATAAGATAAGACCCAAGTTTGTTTCATTAAATCATAAACTATAAAAATGTTTCAAAATTAACACCAATAGCCTCAAAAAAAATTTCAATTTGAATTATTTACCATTTTGGAGGAGTAAGATATCCGACAGTCTTAATAATAGGTTAAAAATTATTGTGGCTTTTTAACAATGTCGTAACCGAACTTTCCTTCCAAATCAGAGTGTTTAAGCGTTCGCTATAAATAGGGGTTTTACTGAAGCTGTTGCTTTGAATAGCAACAGCACTACTAAAAAACAATAACTAGAATGAGTATCATTTACTTATGTGTATGATCACAATGAAAAACATATGATCCTGTATCAAGTCTCCTTTATTCGAAAGGAAGATCAAGTATCCCCAGGTGTATTTTACAAACATATTTCAAAACTTTCAAACAAGGTCATTAATTGGTACTTATCACAATTCTGACATTGTTTCGAATTCTCTACCATTTCATAAAAATAAGGCGAGCATTGCTTAGTTTCTTCAAGAAAACTAGTGACACTTTTCATCTTCAATTCAAAAAGAATAATTTCATCTCTAAAATTTGACAATGACACATAACTCCAAAATCCTGTGCAAAACGTATCATCTGAACTTAAACTTGAAAACCTACCGAGATTATTCCGTAATGTTACCATTATTTAAAAATGTGTGTTACTGCGGTTTCAAAATTCAAGAACGGGAACTTGGGTAAGGTCATCAGTAACAACAGACAAGGGTCCAGTCATAAGTTTGGATTTAAATAATAAGCCTTTTAAACGGATAAAACTGATGCTGTTGTGGCCCATGAATACAGTGCAGGCATTTAGTGTTATCAGAGGGAATTTTATGAGCCAGTGGATATTTACAAGGCAGTAATGGAAGGTCATGAACAGTCACTACAAGATCAGCTGTGGTGTTTCACGTTCATTTGAGTTGAATAAGGCATTAGTTCTAAAAGTAGAGAACTTCTGCACATTTTGAAGAGATAAGGGGAATTCTATCCATTACTTATGATTTTTTCCTCGTCCTATCTGTTACTGGGTATCATCAGAATTGTCGATGTCCGTTACTGAGGGGTCAGACCTTCTTCGATATTGAGCAAATAAAAATAGAATTAACTAATTCAGAGGATTTAAAAGCAGTCAAACGTTAGATGAGATGTAGTTGCATGAGAGAAAAATAGCTAAATGTATTAAAAGGCTCAGAAAATTGAGTTAACCTGAGAGCAATGTCTTAAGGATGTCTGTGATTGGGGCCGTTACCCTATTCCTCGTATTTATATTCAAAATCAAAAATACTTATTGCTATAAAATTTTCTCACAGGTCGTGCACTTCAATATTAAACTGCAACGAAATTGAGCAAATAAAAATAGAATTAACTAATTCAGAGGATCCAAAAGCAGTCAAACGTTAGATGAGATGTAGTTGCATGAGAGAAAAATAGCTAAATGTATTAAAAGGCTCAGAAAATTGAGTTAACCTGAGAGCAATGTCTTAAGGATGTCTGTGATTGGGGCCGTTACCCTATTCCTCGTATTTATATTCAAAATCAAAAATACCTATTGCTATAAAATTTTCTCACAGGTCGTGCACTTCAATATTAAACTGCAACGAAATTGAGCAAATAAAAATAGAATTAACTAATTCAGAGGATCCAAAAGCAGTCAAACGTTAGATGAGATGTAGTTGCATGAGAGAAAACTAGCTAAATGTATTAAAAGGTTGAAAAAATTGAGTTAACCTGAGAGCAATGTCTTAAGGATGTCTGTGATTGGGGCCATTACCCTATTCTTCGTATTTATATTCAAAATCAAAAATACTTATTGCTATAAAATTTTCTCACAGGTCGTGCACTTCAATATTAAACTGCAACGAAATTGAGCAAATAAAAATAGAATTAACTAATTCAGAGGATCCAAAAGCAGTCAAACGTTAGATGAGATGTAGTTGCATGAGAGAAAAATAGCTAAATGTATTAAAAGGCTCAAAAAATAGAGTTAACCTGAGAGCAATGTCATAAGGATGTCTGTGATTGGGGCCATTACCCTATTCCTCGTATTTATATTCAAAATCAAAAATACTTATTGCTATAAAATTTTCTCACAGGTCGTGCACTTCAATATTAAACTGCAACGAAATTGAGAAAATGAAAATAGAATTAACTAATTCAGAGGATTCAAAAGCAGTCAAACGCTAGATGAATTGCTGTTGCATTAGAGAAATTGTTTTAAAAGTCTAAATTCATTAAAATGCTCAGAAAATTGAGTAAACCCGAAAGTGATGTCTTAAGCCTGTCTGCGGCTGGTGCCGTTAAAGCCCTGAATCGCAGCTTAAGTAGCGACACGTCCGCCATCTTGGGGCTAAGCGATGCTTTATTCTATGTCTGCTATGGTGAAGTAGTGCGTTTTGCTTCTTAATTGTGGTCTCTTATTAACTCCATGTTAATTCACAATCAAGAAACACTGCATTCAAGAAGCAAAGCACGCTACTTCACCGAAGCAGACAGAGGAAAACATCGTTTAGCCCCAAGATGGCGGACGTGTCGCTACTTAAGCTACGATCTAGGGTTTTAAAGTGCCGTTACCCTAGTCTCCTGAGGGATCAATTAACCCCATTCTATTCTACTCATTTGGAGAAATACCATGATAATAATCTAAACACGTTTATGCACCTGTGTAAGTAAATCTTTACTAATAATAAAGCTGAAAGTCTCTCTGTCTGGATGTCCTGAGCATGTTTGGGTATGGTCTATGCGCGTCTCCGTGACGCGCATAGCGCCTAGACCGTTCGGCCGATTTTCATGAAATTTGGCACCAAGTTAGTTTGTAGCATAGGAGTGTGCACCTCGAAGCGATTTTTTGAAAATTCGATGTAGTTCTTTTTCTATTCCAATGTTAAGAACAAACTTATCATAAGATGGAGGAGTAAATTACGAAATTATCGTAACGTGGAACCGTAACATGGGCACAAGCCAATTGGCGAAATACGAAATTATCATAACGTGGAACCGTAACATAGGCACAAGCTAATTGGTGAAATACGAAATTATCATAACGTGGAACCGTAACATAGGCACAAGCTAATTGGTGAAATACGAAATTATCATAACGTGGAACTGTAACATGGGTACAAGCCAATTGGCGAGAAAATTCACCATACATTATTTGTAAATATACAGGCGAACCAAAAGACCTTTTTATTTTTCTATTACGGGCAAAGCCGTGCGGGTACCACTAGTGGTTATTAAACTTAAATGTACAAATCGTCTGAATTTTGCATACATTCATAGACAACTGTTTAATTCCCAACTTCCAACATGTTTTACTTTTTCAGAAACCATATGCTTTTATATATGACATAATTACCTTAATATACACATTAACAGGTATAATAAATTCAAAAATCTAATAATATTCCGCTGCATAAGATTAATATTTATTTTCTGAATTTAGTACCGAAAATTTAGCAAACTTCTCTTGAAGCTTACTTAAAAAATTAATAGAGTGATAAAAAAAAGTTACATTTCGGGTTCTAATTCGCCAGTTCCAGCAAATGAATATTTCCGGTTTCCTTAAGAAATAGACTTAATTGCTGATATATTTCTTTTGTAATGAAGATAACTGGTGTACATTACGAACGGACATCCCTAATGATCGAACCGTTTTTAAATAATTTAACCTGCTCATTTGCTTGCGCATTTTAGAAAATAAATGGGTGCAATTAAGGGAAGAAGAATTGCCTACCGGTCTTAAGTAATGCGAAAAACTTAGTATGTATTTACGATTAATTTAAATGTAATGTTTAATTGCTGAATAAATATTAAATTTTTTTCGGAGGTTTAGATGTTGTAAAAATTATACGTGTTTAACTACCTAGTATCACATTACTTTAATCTAATTTCCTTCTCATTTTTTATACTTACGTAATTAAACAACTTTTAGCTGTAAAATTTGTAGCATGATGTATACTTTTCTTTTTAACAAAATGTTTATCGGGAAAAAAAAAGTCCCATTTAAAAAAGAAGATGGAACTATGCTTAAAAAAATTATAGTCTTCTTTCAAGATATAGTATATGTGTACAGAATATGTTATCAAATAATTACTTTAGAAAAAGGGACCACCAAATGACTTAGGAATTTTTTTTCCCATTTTACTTATTCACCTTTAATTTACTTTTTTAAAAACTTTTTATGATTATATGAGGCAGTGAGAAGCAAAGGGATGTAAGTGGACGTTTTCAAGTTTTGAGTAAAAAGCGTTTCAAGATTAGTCCTAAGTAGGCTTTCACTGATTTTTTTTTCTAAATCATGCTATACAGCAGCACCTTCGAGGGCTACTGGTACTATCTCTTGCCCTAAGACAGAGGAGAGGTTCACCTACCATTTGTACCGGTTATCTCTAAATTTTTAATTTTGCCACTTGCATCCCTTTGCTTCTCTCTACCCGATATATCTGTCTTAGGACTTTCTTTTTTGAACGGAAATTAAAATTTTTGTTTGAGGGTCAAGTACAAAAGTACCAAAGTTACTGAGTACCATAAAAAAATATATAACAATTACACAACGTTTTTTTAGCGTTGCCAAAAGGCGTTTTGTATTAATAGAATTTTTAAAAACAAGTTGCAGTAGTAATATTTACAAACTAAGGGTAACCGTATCCTTAGTCTCAATGTACTAGTTGAAAAAATGTACGAACTGCCTCTGATATTAAAATGCAATAAAATGAATATTTAAAAAGTTGATTTGTTTTATACCTAAACAAAAGTAATGTTCTCTCGAACTTTCGTGTTGTTCCTATCTGATGTGTTACATCTTTTCGGAAAAACATTTCAATAGAAATAATATCAACTCATTACCAAACGGCAAGAACTTGAGGGACACGGATTTGGACAAAACTCTAAATATAGGTCAATTTCCACTAGGCATGAACCCAGGTAAAACGGTTTGACTGATAGACCCCAGTTCGGCTGCAACGGGGGTCTAAAGTTGATAATTTGGACCCAAGAATGCAGTGGAGTTTCCTTTAGCAAAGGGGGTAAAAATTATCATTTTTACCCCCTTTGCTGCAATTGTACTGCAGTATGAATCAATTGCATGCACTTATTTTTGAAATAATTACTTTGAATACTAATTTTTAATAAGTAGTTCTCAAATTTAATTTGGATACTACTTTCAATTTCAAAAACGCGATTGCCAAAATAACATAGTTCAGGATATTTATCGTTTGCAAATGAAAGTAACTATTTTCGTTTGATATTAATTGTTTGCTAGTAAAAAGCATTCATCGTTTGCTAATAAAAACATTTAGTTTAACTGGATGTTCATCGTCCACTATCAAAGACATTCCACAATGAAAAGAAAAAAAATGGAAGTGGAGAAAGACTCCAATTATTGCACATGGCGCATAAGAAAACAAAAATACAAAATTGTTTTGACTTTTCAAGTAGCTTAAATAATGCCCATAAATTAATTTTTGCTCTCCTCCATTCCACTCGGTGTACTAACAAAAGACGCCAAATGCGTCGAGAGAACGAACACCGTGTCGAAGTCTGAACTTCCAATGGAGACGCCGTTGCATATCTGGTGCCAAACTAGCAGTTTTGGACCCTAGTTGCAGCCAAACTAGGGCCTATGCAGTCAAACCGCTGTACCTGGACTCATATCTAGTGGGAATGCACCTATATCTAGAATTTTGTCCAAATCCGTGACCCTCAAGGTCGTGCCGTTTGGTCGTCAGTTAACAAAGCATATCTGAAATAAACTGTATGGGTCCCCTTCTTACTTTTATCTGATTAAAATATACCTTTATCAAAATTTATTTTTATTTAAAAACAAAAAGAAGTAAAGGCTAACATCTGGTTTACAGGCGGAAATGAACGAATCCATTAGTTTTCAGGGATGCCAGCTTTTGCAGATGTGTGTTAGCCTTTCCCCCTCATTCAGATAGATTCTTCCTAACTGGACCTTTGCCAATTCCATGGCAATCGTGGCCAGACAGTATCAGTACAACAGTCAACTGAAAATGTGCTTGATAACTGCGTGCTTATTGCTCTTTATACATTGACTGGCGTCTCAAATTTATTTAAAAACTGATTACTGAAGGCATAAAAATTATTTCACAATTTAGGAACTAAACATTAACTCAAAAGTTTAATGTTCAGCATTTTCGATTTATTTTCCTCTGGCGAATCTCTTTTACATGATAAATGAAAACAACCAAGTTTTGTTTGGATTTTTTGCTCTTTTAGAAATTCCGAGACTTGAATAATGGTTTTTATGCTTTGAAGATTTAATAAGGTAGGCATTATGTCAAAAACGAGAAAAAAGCAGTATTTTCTTCTTTCTTTTCAGATATTTCTAAAAGCAGATTCATTTTAAAGAAACTTCTTGATGCAGTGCCGTAATGAGAAAATGTATGAAAAATGGGGGATGTTTATGTAGAGGGAAAATATTTTGTTATTTACGGTAGAAAAGCAAAACAGCAGTTTTGATGAAAGAAAACTAATTAAGAGAGAGAGGTAGATGGCAAAAATAATAATAAACTGTAATTTACTATGTTTACAGCCTAGTTGACTTTTATGTTGCATTAAATTTAAATTAAACATATTTAAATAATGATATTTATAACTTAGGTGCTGAACAAAACTGGTTTTAATCTTGATTTTATGAATCATTGCTTGACATGTCAGATGGGTTCGTAAGAAAATACTGTATGTGGTTCCCAAATTATGAAATAATGATCAGTTGTTAACATCTAATGGCTGCATAAGCAAAAATATATACTTTAAGGGTATTTAATAATAATTATAGTAGTAGTTATTATACTATGTAAGGTATATAGATATAACTGATGAATTGTTAACAAAGGTATGATGTATTAAACGGAAGATCTATTATTGTTATAACTGTAGCAATAATTTTAATAATAAGTAAAGGCTATTTTAGATGAATTGTTAACGGAGGTATAATGGATAAAATGGAAGATCGATGTGTTTAAAAAACAACATTTATATATAATTCGCGCTATCATTGTTTTCATCATTCTTGAATTTTATAATGATAACTCTTTAATTCTGATGATAATTTAGGTTAATCTAAATCAGCTAGAAGATAGCAGCGTCCCAATTTTAAATTTATTGACGTAAGGGCGCCCAGAAATTCGATATTTCCACATAAGTATTTTTTCTTTTCTTCAATATACATTTGTTTTTGATGTTACTAAATTGATAGTTAGAAACTACATGTATATTTTGTCGCTTCTTTTAAACAAACTTAACCTTAAATACAGTTCCAGTAAACATGAAAGTGAGCTTATAAGTTCGTAAAAGGTAGATAAAGAGAAATTTATTAAGCCAAAAATAAATTCTGTCAATAATTTATCTTATTTTTTAAGGTTTGAAAAATAGTAAAGATTTGTTTAAAAAATAGTTATGAGGTGGGGTTCGTGTGAATTTATCAGTTGATCCGTAACTCCCTAACTTTTTTTTTAAATAACAGCCCTCTTTGAGAAAAAAGAAGCATTTTTTATGAAAACAGTTTGATCAAACAAAACATTCCACACTTTGTGATTTGAAAAAAAAAAATTAATTCTAAACAGTTCATAATTTTGCATCCGCATTAATATGAATTTTTGAATCATAATGATATTCATCTTAAATTTTACTGATTTTTTTAGACATCAAGAAATTTTTTATTTATTATTTATTGATCAATGAGGTTTTTTATACTGAAATTTTATGATGACTCAAATTTTAGCAATAATTTAACTCTACTTGTCATTTTGCCTGAAAATTGAGCGAATTTGCTTTTTTTTTAACTACTTTTCTTAAGAACATTAACAAGTCGAAATTATGAAAATCATCGACTAACAACTTACGACACTTAAATGTCTACATTGAAAAATAACAAAGAATATGGATCCTCCGAGGTATTTAACTCGCCCCAGTTACCATTAGCGAAATCGGTGGACCTTTAGCTGGCTGGCACTTACGAATCTGACGCAGCGACTCATTACCGATCAGTCTGCCGCCGCCATGTTTCATTTTTACTTCTTTTTACAAAAAAGGAAGTAATGTACTATTTGCGAAAAAAATTTCACCCAAAAATCGGCCTTAATTTCCATTTTGCTCAACCCCAAATGAATGTTAGAGGTTTTTTTTCAACCCGACCACACGTGTATATGTGCATAGGAACGTACTGACACCCTAAATATCCATTTTGACCATCCCAGAGTTAATTACAACGAGTTTTCTCGTGACGTCTGTATGTGCATATGTATGTGTGTATGTGTGTCGCATAACTCAAGAACGGAATGTCCTAGAAAGTTGAAATTTGGTACGTAGACTCCTAGTGGGGTCTAGTTGTGCACCGTCTTTTTTGGTTGCATTCGTATGCTCCAAAGAGGGTCTTTTTCCCCTTTTTGTGGGGAAATCTTTGTTAATTTCGATGTAAACTCAAGTGTTATATTTTGGCGGACACTTGGCGATATATATCCCGTATTTTGGTCACCAAGTTTTGTCACCAATTTGAAGACAAATTTGGCGATTTTTTATTTATTTATTTTTTAGTCTGGTTTCAATTTGACCATTGTTGGTGATATTTAGAGAGTAAACTATTGAATCATATTTAAACTACCAATAATGATAAAATGACATTAAATTGGCGTAAAAGGAAGTCATGTAATGCACACATCAGCTCGTTAAGATTGTGTTTTGCTGTATTTAAGACTGAAAATAGATTTGTGTAAATTCAAAATATATATTATAGTGGCACCCGCACGGCTTCGCCCGTAATAGGAAAATTAAAGGTCTTTTGGTTCGCTTGTATATTTACAAATAATGTATAGTGAATTTTCTCGCCAATTGGCTTGTACCGACGTTACAGTTCCACGTTATGATAATTTCGTATCTCGCCAATTGGCTTGTGCCCATGTTACGGTTCCACGTTATGATAATTTCGTAATTTATGATAGTTTTTTTTCTTAAAATTGGAATAAAAAAAGAACCACATCGAATTTTTGAAAAATCGCTTCGAGGTTCACACCCCCATGCTACATACTAACTTCGTGCCAAATTTCATGAAAATCGGCCCAACGGTTTAGGCGCTATGCGCGTCACAGACATCCTACAGACATCCTACAGATATCCTACAGACATCCAGACATCCTCCGGACAGAGAGACATTCAGCTTTATTATTAGTAAAGATTTCACATTTCATTCAAATGAACGGAGATGAAATTGTCGTTTTTATGTAGAAGTCATTTCTTTATTACCCGCAGTACTGATTAGTTTTCAGAGTACAAACACGACATTAATTACATTTTTAAGCATACAAGAAGAATTATTAGTCTGAAGAAGATGGCAAGAGGTTCCTTGGTTGCGACAAAGAAAAAAAAATATATTGCTATCTGCTCCTTCTGAAAAGGCGTGCTATCTTAGTCATTGATTATATTTATGTTAACAATTTTCCTGACTAGAAATAAATAGTATGAACAATGTGCACTATTAAAATTAAGGTGAGAAATGAACAAATTATATCAAACATACAAACATAAGCTTCATGAGTAAACACTCTTGACTTAAACAACATTCTCTTAAGGGAAAGGTACGGCTTAAAAATTTAAAATTTATTTCTAGCACAAGAATCGAAAACAATTGCCTAGTTAATTTGCAGTTGATGAGTCTTCTTAATTAAAGGCTTCTGTTACGCCATGTAAGTTTTGTTCTGAAAGTGTAAAATTTCTAAAACTAATATTTGGATTGACTTTTAATAGGTTCAAACACTTTATGGGAAAAATGTAAACAATTGCAGCAATATTTTCAATTCGGAAATTATTTTTAAATGTAAACATTTTAATTACTACAGTAACCGCTTAGTAAAATATCGACTAAATGAATATCCAGATTATTGTAACACATTTTCAATGAACTGAACCGTAGATGCCTAGGGTCTGGTGGGGGAAAGTGGTCAATGGGGTAAAGTGGTCATTCGTCAGATAAATGGCTATAACTTGGAAATAAATGTTCGAATGAACGTGAAAATTTTATTTTAGGATAGGGCAGTTAGAAACTACATTTTGAATACAAAATTTCACATCTGGCAAAATTTTATTTGGTAAAATAAAATACTTTGTGTGAATATGAAAAATTTCAAAATCTGAACACCTCTTTTAACTTTTTTGGAAAATTTTGTTTGTTAGAATTATGAACAGATTGACTGCACAGGAAGCTTCCTACATGTCTCAAGAACTCTTACTCATTAGCAGTTAACTGAATCTATTTTGGTTAATTTTTCAGAACAATTTAAGTAAGATGGGGTAAAGTGGTCATAATATTAGGCTTAACAAATATTGTCCTTCTAACGTCACGTAATCTTTAAGTGTGAGGCAGACACAAATGAAATATTAATTTTACTTAATAAGTATCGTTTTTACAGTAAACAGGGTTGAATATACGAGTATATGCGTATGCATGCGCATATACTCGTGTAGGCAAGTATACATACGCATTCACATAAATGCACTAATAAACGCGTAGTATATGGGTATCTGCAAGTATTTTTGTCTATAAAGGTATACGTTCGACTATACACGTATATACCCGCTTATACTCGTATATGTACGAACACTTATTTTCTCAGGTAGACACATATATAGGCGTACGTATTTGAAACTCGAGTAGACACTTATACACAAGTATATGATATACACCTATACAGGGTAAGATTAAACTCTTGGGCAAATTCTTAAAAGATGTAAGAGGGGAGTAGAAGAAACAAGAATCATAAGAAATATATGGTCACAAACACAACGCTGACACGCTACATGCACGCAAATTCAGAAACTGAGGGATGCAAAACAGGTCGCAAATTTATTACACAAAGACAATTTTACACAACATTTTAGATCTTAAGAAAGTGTTAAAGTGATTGATGAACTTTGTGGCCGGTTGCTGTAATACGTGCATCGTAATCACAAAGCACTCTCTGTTGCAATAATGAGACTTTTGAAAAACTTTTATTAGTCGCTGTGCGTTTGTTGCGATGCGTGGATTAGAGCTACTACAGGCCGTAACTTTAACATCTGCTCTAAATATTTCTTAAGAACTAAAAGGTTTGTTAAAATCATCTTTTTTTTCCCAATTGGTATGTACAAGAGACCTACCTGAAGAGGCGTCTGGGCCATAACCAGACCTAGTGCTCTCCCCTACAATGCATCAGTTTTTTATGTGTCACCATTAAGGCGCTGATGCATATGACACAGTAGTTTTTTTGACGCCCAGTTTCCACCAGGTGGAGGCACCTGGACTCTCTGATGCGACATTGCACTAGGGATTTAATTTTTTCTTAGGGAGTTCTAAGTCAAACGAATACCCTAGGGATCTTTAACATGCCGCACAATCATACGACATGTGCGCTGATAATTTTCTTCATGTTGAAAATCCACCGACCGGCATCCCCGGTTCAGAACCCGGGTCCACAGACCTGCAAGGCGAGCGCCTAACCATCACGCCACCAGCCGGTCAGGTAAATCATGTTTGTGTGACAAATTTGTGGCATGTTTTGCATCCATCAGTTTCTGGCTCAGTGTGCATGTAGCACGTCAGCGACCATAAGTTCATTATGATTCTTTGCTTCGTATCCTCTCCTCTCAAACACCCCTTTGGATTTTGCCCCAGACCTTTGATTCACTCTGTAAGCATATATGTATATTAGGGGATATACCTGTGTATACATACATGTACTGATATAAACGTAAATGTACGTATATACGTCTATACTGGTACATAATCGTGTTTGCACGTAAACATTCGTATATACTCGTTGCTTCCACTTATATGTACGTGAGTAGACATGTACAAACACGCATTGGATATATCCACGGAATAACTCGTGTATATCCGTAAATGTATGTATGTATACCTATATATGTGTATATATGTCTACTATATACGCATATACTCAGATATGCATGTATATACTCGAGAAAGAAGTGCATACACGCATATGATGTTCGTTTATACGCGTATATACTTGTATATACACGTGACACGTATGTACTCGTTTCGACACGTATACTGTAGGTAATAACGTATAAATGCTTATGTATACCCGCATATACTTGTAACTATAAGAGTAATCGAAATATACAAATATTACGGTTATTTATAACGGTTTTGCATATAATTTAAACTGTGACCACTTTACCTCATGCTATGACCACTTTCCCCCACCCCATGGGGTAAAGTGGTCATAAATACATAGGGAAATGAAAGTGTTATAAAACTACTTAAAACATTTTTTTCCCTGAAATTCTATGTACCGTGTTCTTTAATAATGCAATATAAAATAAAAACAAAAAAAGTTGAAGTGTTTAAAGAATTTATTGTATTTTTTATCCACCTAAGTTGAAAACCTACGATTTTATGACCACTTTACCCCACCAGACGCTATTATTTTAATCCCGTTTAATGGAATATTCCGGTTATTAGAATATTTTTTCGAGGAAAATTGGCTCTTTCATAAAGCGCGCTTGACTGTACTTCTTTCATTGATTATTAAATGAATTTGTCCCATTTATACCCTATTAGGTGCCTTAGTCCTGTCGATATTGGTGCTTTTCTTCGACACTCAAGCAGTTTCGGAAATTTGTCGTATCAGTAGGTTCGTGCATGGGAGGCGTAGGGGAGGGGAGGGGAGCTGTCCTTCTTCAGTGAGACCCCTTTCCTTAAAATGGTAAATTGTATCCGCATTTGTACAGATTAAGCCTCATCCTCCTTCCCCTGACCGGAACAGAAAAGGGGGTAAAGAATAAATGCTTTCATTACCTGGGTAGTGAAAAATCAAAATGCAAAGATTAAAAGAACTGGTCAAGCCGATAAGATCTATCTAAAAATTCGTGGAGATATTGGAAACAATAATGGTTGGCACCTGACTGCTTCAGGATATGTTAATTAAACAGAGAAAGAAATAAAACAGCTGGACGCTTTTATCTGGTGGCTAATCTAGATGTATTTGTGTCTAGAATTAGTGGCACGAACGTGTGACACATTCCTGATTTTCCTCAGTGACTCGTTATGGAAATTCACTCTCGTAAATGGCTCGTCTGAAAGTTTGAATTGTTTTACACGGTTTTTCAAAATTCAGTTTTAAATGAAGGTATTATCCCACCCTGCAGAAAGTTTCTGTCGAAAATCAATGGCAGTCGGCAGACAGTGAGGTGGCAGTTAAGGAGGGAACTTGTATTGCATGGCAATATAAAAAGTTTTTTCACTGTCTTTCTTGGCGAACTAAGAGGGTGGCAGTTTGTTGGGGGCGGTTTAACGAGGTTCGAGGAGCGACGAACGAACACCCAAATATGCGAAGAAAACGTTTGATACAGTGGGGGTAAAAAAAAATTGCATCACCCGCGCCGCACAGCAGAGGAATATCATCCCGACTGCATTCAACACACAGTCAAGCATCCCGTATCCCAGATGATTTGGGGATGTATTTTTGATCAAGGAGTTTGTCGGCTTCACTTTGTGCAAGGAACAGAAAACGCTCAGGTGTATATTGGCATTTTGGAGGAGATATTGCTTCCTACTATCCGGGATCACTTTACTTCAGTTCCAAACGTCATTTTCCAGGATGATTTCCGTGCCATAGGGCAAAACTGGTAAATAAAAACTTAAAAACCTTTATCCTGCCATTAGACTTAAATTGACATGGGGTTAAGTAATTTTTTTCTCTAAACTCACACGCACGTTCAGATATGGGAAAAAGAGCATGGGGTCAGCAGTTTGCCTTGGCCCGAAAACAGCCCTGAACAATGTAAACAATTATTCGATTCCTGCTGTTAAATGTGTATTCCATAAGTTTTGCAGAATTTCACCTACATTCATCGTTAATCGGTCGACCAAAACTTCTCACATAACCCCATTCCTGTGAAAATGCGAGAGTGATGCAATTTGTTTTTTACCAGCACTGTAATAAACTCGGGGACGGTCAAATTGGAGGTTTCGAGTATCCAAACAATATTAGGTAGATATCCATCTGCGGCAGTGCCTTAACAAAAAAACTTCCTCGGTATTTTTTTTTAAAGTCAGTAAAATGAAAATTTCGAAATTTAAGTTAAAAAAAATTATTTATTTACAAAAATTCTTATTATTTTTTTTAGCATTCACGAATTGCTAACTGTTCTCGTTTCACCGTTGAATGACGTCCGTCCTTTGATTTTATTTTTATGTCTTTATAATTCAGACGTCCATGTGCCTCAGTACGTTTATAACGACCATTTATAACGACCTTCTCGACTTTACACAGTCCTTTTTACGCGAAAACAGTATCCAGTACACAGCATCCAGCACATAAAATCCAGTATCCAGCCTCTGGTATTCATTTGAATTTTGACGTCCTGGGTTCAAATGAATTATGGTTGCGTTAAAAGTCATTAGCAGAAACAGGAAACCAAACTAGTAGGGTCCTATTGCATTTCGTAGTTGCGAAACTTACAATTTAAATTCAAGATCTCGAAATTCAAGCTTTTTTTGGATAAAAGGAAGTAAAAAAAGGAAATCAATTACATCTTCCTATGTAACTCGTCCTCACGATAAAACAACTGGGATATCATTACATAGAACCGTTTGGTTTTGGCTTTACTATACTTACTTCACTGACAAAAAAATCGTGGGAACCCTCTTACTCCCTTTTAAATCTGGTTGAGTAGATAGATGAAAAACAATTTCGTTTTTATTATACATTTTTTTTCTGCTTGCAATTAAAATTCTGCATTTTGAAAAATGATTTTACGCTTTGAGGATTTAATAATAACGGTCTTTTGTTAGACGAGTATTTTTTTGTTCGAAACAGTACGCAAGAATATTTTAATAAAATAAGCTTTCATAAGGCAAGAAGCTTTCTTCGAGTATTCTTTGTGAGATAATGAAAATGAAAAATAAAATACCTCTTGCGATATTTTTTCCACGCAGATGAATAAACAAAAGATTAAAATCTTTTTTCATGGAAACATAGGAATTCATCGTGATTAAACACACTTTAATTACTTCGACTAATTTTTTTTTCATTCAACAGTCAGAGACATTATTATATATGCATATAATAAAATAAAAAAATAAAAGGAAAAGACATCTGAAACGATCGTTCATTACAAATTATTGCTTTACAATTTGAAAATACCTTACGCATACACAGAATAAAAATTAATGATAGAAAAATTGAATGTGCGTAATTTTGATTTTTTTTCCATAAAATAAAAAAAAAAGATTGGACTAGTGTTGCTATCTAACATATATATATATATATATATATATATATATATATATATATATATATATATATATATATATATATATATATATATATACGGTGTAACAGTAATCATATAATGTAAAAACACCTAAACATTAAATAGATTTAATTAATTAACAATAAATATTCATCAAGATATCATAAATTTATGAGCACTTTTTACAGTAGTATTTTAACCTTTTGTTTTTATTATTTATTTCTTTCTTTCAGAAAAGATGTATCGCAGGTTCCTTTGCAAAATTCCAAAAAAAGGTGTAAGAATACTAGACATTTAGTACATTTTTGGATAATATTGTACTGATTGCTGAAGAAAAGAACTAAGCAGTACAAGGAAAAAATTAAACCCAGAGCTGTATTTTCCGTCTGAGGTTTAACTGAATCGATTTGTAATTTTTGTCGTGATGGCTTTGAATTTTAAAGCTTCTCATCTACCCACAGGTGATTGCGAAAGCACTGAAAAAAAGTAATTATTTTTTTTTTTTTAAATCACGATTGTATACTTGTTAATATTGATATTTCAAATCCTATACGATGCAACTACTATTATTAGTAATAAAGTGCTTCTAAACGTCTTAATAAAAGGCATAGTAATATAACTCCAAATGTAGTAGCAAAGAAGTCTGACAACTTCTCAACCTCCTTTTCTGAAGTTGGTTAAAAATATATCATCTTTTTCTTTTCTTTTAACAAGTTTTCAAAAACAAACGTCAACTCTATTTTTGTTAGACACGCATACAATTGGTTATCTATCCACATTGTAAAAAAAGGCAAAAAATGGAACCAGGTTAGAAGCAGGTAAAAAATAACGAGTTAAATAAAATGTTGAACGGGACTTTTTTAACACATAAATCAGAAATGTACTGTACGTGCAAACTTATATTTTTGCGATATTTATGAATTCTTAGTAAAAGTAAATTTATCGTCAGTCTAGCTTCATGTCTAATGTCAGAAATTCAAGAGCATAATATTCAGAAGAAATTCGATTATTAGCCTTAATACGGACACGTGTGTGTTTCTCTTCCTTCACTCGTCTTTGTAGTCAAACGTTTTCTGTAAACCAATGAGGTCGTTTCCAAAATTTTAAAAGTATTCTTTTCCTGAAAGAACATGCTTAAAAACATAGGATCTAACTATTTTTCAAATAGTTTGTTTAAGTTTCATATTTAACAAAAAATACTTTAATCGGTGCGCTTTCATTGTTTACATTTCTTGCCGATGACATCACAAATGATGAAATGCCATTTTCTGTTGCCATTCACTGAGAAAAATATTCAATTCACATCTTTACTCACGTGTATTGGCAACGATATGGTTGATAGCAAGCATAGAGCGCAATTTTAATTCGCTTCTCGATTATCATAACGTGGATACGCGGCACAAAGGTGCGCCAAAGAGCATCATATGTGACGTCATCAAGACCACGCCTTGTTAGAAAAATCGGACAGTTTAAAAAATTAATTAAAAAATAACTGTTGCGAAAATAAAAGAATTTTCTGGGTTCAAGTTATTATTTTTATTTTATATATATATATATATATATATATATATATATATATATATATATATATATATATATATATATATATATATATTTATTTATTTATTTATTTATTTATTTATTTATTTATTTTATTTTTTTTTTTTTGCTTATTCTATCAATTTCAGTGACTAAAACTACTACTTTTGACTGAAGGTAACAACCCCATTCAGAGTACAGTTTTTATAGCAAACTTTTCCAAATAATAGATTTCCTTGACCAAAACATCTCACTAACACACGTCTGCCTGACTTTTAGACCCGTGGTTCATTAATTCTACAAGAACACGTACATTTTGCCTTGTTAATTGCATTTCAGGATCCTTTATAATTACGGAGGGGACTTCTTAATTACCTTAAGTGTCATTTTCATTGACGGAGTGAAAGGAAATTTAAAACCAGGATGCAGTGCGAAGCATAAACACACAGTAAATGTTACTTGAGAATACTAACACACGTAAGCATTGGGAGTCGTTAAACTCCCCCTCCCCCTCACACCTCCATACATGTGAATGCAGTGTATGAATAAAGCGTAATAATTGAGTACGTGCATTTATGCGCTATATATGTATTAGGGTGGCCCGTAGCTTTACAGTTTTAGTACTTTTATGCAACGCCCCCTTATTTTTTTTCCTTCATACATATAATGATTCTCGTAAAATTTTATTCAATCCATCAATACTAACATGTGCACAAAGGGGTTCTTTATTTTAAATACACAGGGAAAAAACTTTTTTTTGAGCAATCATATTGCTTATTGTTCTCATTTGACTGTTTTGAATTCCTATGATTTTATTTTTACGGCCTCACGATGCTGCTCCTCTAGCGAAAACCCTCTCCAGGTGGCGTTCATATCCAACACACACACACACACACACACACACACAAAACACATACACACACACGCACATTCACACACTTATGCCTGCACACAAACACACACGCCTACATATACACACACAAACTCATGATTTCGAAAAACACAATTTGAATTCCAGATGCCAAAATTCAAATTAATTTTTATTTATTTTTTTATTTTTACTTTGAAATTTGATTTTTACATATTCTTTATTGACCTTGAGCTTCAATGTATAGTACTACATTCTCATTCTCCATTTGACCTTCCCCTTCCATCTTTTTATTCTGCTGAATGTTACAATCTGTGCACAATTGTCTTTGGTGAGACACTTATCAAAAGCTTAGTGAACGGTCAACAAACGTACTTATCGAACAGGCAAAATGATATGTCCAAGTCATAGCTTATGTGAGTGCTGTCAGACGAATCTTGAATATCCACTGACTAGAACCATGTTTAAACCTGCTGATCTATTACGTGTCACATAATCATACAACGTGGACGATGTCAATTTTCTGCATCCTGAATGTCTAACGACTTGAACTAGGATCGAACCTTCTGACATATTACATGTCGCAGAATAATACGAAATGGACGATGTTAATTTTCTGCATTCTGAATACCCACCGACTTGAACCAGGTTCGAACCTGCTTTTTTGGGTATAAGAGGCCAAAGTCTAGCACCGTACACTACTCTGTCGGCGAACAACCCATGGTAACTAGCTATCCAGTTAACCAATGTTTGCATAAGATAAATAAATACCTTTGTGCTGAATAGTAAAGTCAGACCAAACAACGTAAGTAGAAGCACAAATTTGTAAATTATTTGTGCTTCTACTTACGTTGTTTGGTCTGACTTTACAATGTTTGCATATTTACACATTAGATAGCACATTTGATAGCACATTTAGATAGTCTTGAAATAAAATGTGTAAGATATTTCTCTGGCTTCGTTAATGCTCGAAATAAAACTGTCATAACAGAAAAGAATTAGTAATGGCAAAGGAAAACTAAAACGGCGCAGCAAAATAATATTCGCTAGCATCGTCATAAAATTTAATTATCCGTTTCCTTTCGCGAAACCTCAATAAATCTGGAGCCAGATGATGTATAAACAGAATAATAGCTTATCATTCGGCGAATGTTATCGATTCTTAATGACGCTGGTTAAAATCATCATTCACTGTCAGAAACCGTTCAAACACAACAGCGATCGCTTTGTTCTGAGTTTCACATCTTAGCTGCGCTGATGACAAATCAATGGATGTAATGTACAAAAGACGGGAGGAAGAATGGAAAAAAATTGCTAAGAGGTTGAACAACGGTATCGCTTATCTTTTCACATAAAATTTCTATAGTATTGGACTTTAATTTTTCATTTTGAATGTATTAAATAATATTGAAGCCACTAGAATGCATTTAATATTTTTTGACTATATTATATTGGTATATTCATGTTTCAATTTCCCCTTTTTTTTTACCATTTTACTATGAATCTGCATTACAATTTTTTGCAATTCTTGATTCAGTTGGTTCACAAAACATCCTGCAAAGGCTCTAAATATGTTAGGTTCTTATTTGAGAGTCACTTCATCTCTAACAAGAACATCTACACTACTTTTATATGGATGCCGGACTTGCCAAATCGACTAATTCCATACAGCAAAAAGTAGAGAATAGTTTTGGAGAAGATGGTGTTATCCATTGTAGTAAATAGGCCCTCATGTAACATTTTCCGCTGTCACATGGTCAGAAATGTACTGAATCAAAAATTCAATATAAATTTACATGCTAATCATTGATAAAGCACTTTTAAAGCCGGAATTAGTTTTTTTTTCTTTTTTTTTTTTTTTTTTTTTGAGCAATCACGATTGCTTATTGTTCTCATTTGACTGTTTTGGCTTGCTATCATTTTATTTTCCCACCAGCACCCTTTGCCAGCACCACCGTCGACCGGTTCCTCACGATGCTGCTCCTATAGCGAAAACCGTCTCCAGCTTGCGTCCATATCCTATACACACACGCATACACACACTCGCATACAAACTCACACACCTACACACACACATACACACACAAACGCCTACACACACGCGCGTACACACACGGCACTGCATACACAACATGCATACGTACACACACACACAAACGCCTACACACTCACACCTCCGTTCACACACAGCACTGCGTACACAACATGCACACATATGCTTACATACACACACACATACGTACGTACCCACACCCATGCGCCTACACAAACACACACGCGCAAACATACACACACACGCTCGTGATTGCGAAAAACAATTTGAATTCAAGATGTCAAAAATTCAAATTATTATTTTTTTTTTCAATGGGAGTTAATTGATTTTGCAATTGAAGCATCCATATGTTGTCATCTCAGAGTAACAGTTTGACATCTAATCCCAGAAATAACACAAAGATATCTGACTGTTGCTCTGAGGCAACGAGATTGCAGTTAAATTTTGAATATTTCTAGAAACAACAATCTGAAGAATGTTTTCGCTTAGTAGGAGATGTATATCTCAGAAGAAAAAGCCCTACGGTCATCTTTATACGAGGTGGTCAGTTGAAACAACTTTTCAAAACAGTTGCCTGCCACATAGTTAACCGATGCTCCTCGCTGTCTTCACACTAGACAAATTAGTTGAATCAACTTCTTTTCTTTTAAAACGAATTTATTCTAGCAGATGCTTCAAAACACTGTTAAAACTAAAACGTTGTGTTGAAAAGAATTATTTTCTGAGGGAAAGAAATTGCGATTTTCGAAAAAATGGCATTTTAATTGCATGAAAATATTAATAATTAGTAATGATAATTCCAAAAATGAAATCTTTACTAATAATAAAGCTGAAATTCTGTCTCTGCATCTCTGTCGGTTAGGCGCATAGCGCCTAAACAGGTTGGCCGGTTTTCATGCAATTTGACACAAAATGAGTTCATATATTAGGTATGAGCACCTCGAACCGTTTGTTCGAAAATTCGATTATGTTCTTTTTTTTTATTTCAATTTTAAGTACATTTTATCGAGCAAATTATGATATGGTGAACGAGCAAATGAACATAGCACATTGGCGAGAAATTCATCATCCATTATTTGTAAATATACAAGCGAACCAAATGACCTTTTAATTTTCTGCTACGGGCAAAGCCGTGCGGGTACCACTAGTAGTAAATAAAAATCTAAGATGGTAATTTAAGTAAGAGCATTTTTTTAACATTACTTTGAATTTATACACGATGAAAAAATGTATTGTTTGAAGTATTATTTTAATGCGGTTGGACATACCGTTACAGAGTATAGAAGACATACCTTACTTTAAAAGGATAAAAATAAATAACAGCAAATAATTTAAAACAAAAATATTTAGATGCTTCGACACAAACAACACAGATAATTGAACTTATTAATTTTGAAATCTAAAACGTAGAGGAATTCTTATTTTTCTTTGCTTTTTTTTACTAAAATGGATCTTTTAAAAAATAATTATGGATAAATACACAGTATAAAAATTTTCAATCCTCAAAATATTTACAAAAAGAAAATATCGATATCATTAAATAAATTAGACTGACTTCTCATAATTTTTCTTAAGCTCCTTAAGAATGAAAATCATAATACGTACTACGAGTGTCTTTATCATTTCTTCTTATTAAATAATGTTTGAAATGTTGATGAAAAATAATGTTTTGTTGATTATTTTTGTTATTGCAATTTAATTCTGTATTTTTAAAAATGATTACGTTTGTGTGCGAGAAGTAACATTGCTGCTTTTGTTACATAAATTACTTTCTTCGAAAGTTATTGAAATAATAATCTTAGAACTGAATGTTCTAAAGAAAAGGTAAGATAATGGCAACAAAAGATATAACTGTTAGTTATTCAAATTAGTGAATGCCCTATAAATACATTTTTCTAAATACAAACAGCTGAAGTTTTAAGCATAAAATCATTTTTTGACTTATACAAGTTTTTATTTATTTATTTTTATTTTATTTTTTAATTTATTTTTTGCTTTTAGTATAGTAACTTAATAGAAACGAATTTAAAAAAATTAATTAATAAATAAAGCGTGTAGTTTCATTAAAAAAAAACCTTCTGTTGCTGAAATCATAGTTAGTTGAATTTGTAAATAAATAAATTAATAGGTGGTTCACTTTAAAAATATGTAATATAAAAAAAAAAATTTCTCAACCTAAAGTGAAGAACGTAGTATGCCTTCAGATTTAGTTAAGTCTTTTCTCGTTCACAAAATCTTGAAACCAATTTAATTCTCATTATAAAAAATTATAAAAGCCTATTTGTCCTAAAATTGGTATATTAGATATTATTTCTTGTATCAATTAAAAAAAATCATTAAAAAAGGCACGCAAAAAAAAATTTTTATTGCCTCATGTTAAATGCATTCTTTGTTTATTGAAAAGGGTAGTTTTCAGTCCCAAAAAAGCAATTAACTGAATAAAACAATCCTTTCGAGAATGCATATGTTGTTTTCATTAAAAAAATGTTCTTGAGAAAGGAAATCAAGGAAAATTTCAGCGAGCTGTTCTTAAAAAGTCTTTTCAGAGCATTACGAGTAGAACTTTATGTGCCATCAAAAATGAATTGTTATTTTTCATAACTAGTGGTACGCGCACGACTTTGCCCGTAGTAGAACATTAAAAGGTCTTTTGGTTCGCCTGTATATTTACTAATAATGTATGGCAAATGTCTCGCCAATTGACTTGCCCATGTTACGATTCCACGTTATGATTACTTGGTAATTTACTCGTTCATCTTTTGATAATTTTGCTCGGGAAAATGTTTTTAAAATTGGAATAGAAAAAGAACAAAATCGAATCCTTGAAAAATCGCTTCGATGTGCGCACCCCCATGCTACAAACTAACTTTGTGCCAATTTTCATGAAAATCCGTCGAACGGTCTAGCCGCTATGCGCGTCACAGACATCCAGACAGACAGACAGAGAAACTTTCAGCTTTATCATTAGAAAAGATCATTTTAATAAACAAAAAATGTTTATTAATGCGATTGAAATTATACCGAAATGGGCAGAAACACAGAATCAGAGTTTTTTTAAGTGAAGAAAAATAGAAATGTGCTCCATAGGAGCATGATTTTTTACTTTTGTAATACTTTCGTTTTAACTATGGGTTAAAAAAAAGATTGCTATTAAATTTTCCCGTGCACTTTCACATTTAATTTAATCTGAAAAGTAAAACAGGAAAACAGTTTAAAGGCTGAGAAAGAAATCAGGGAAAGGATAGTTTTGGCGTGAAGTAAGGAAAACTTTTTAATATTTGTTATATATGTATTTTCAAAGCATGTCTATTTAAAATTAATGTAGTGCCATAAAAAACGAAAAAACAACTTTTAAGATTATCAAGATTTTTCTTCGCTTCGCAGTAGAAAAAAAAATAGAGTAAACCTCAAATCTTTGATTAGACATATGCTTCTTGGCTATCTCCTGAATTATCAATCTTGTCTCCTTTTGTGGAGGTTCCTAATTTTTTTCCACGTATTTTTGCTAAATTTAAGTTCAAATTTGTTTATTTTAAAGCTAGTGAAGAGCCTCAAGTAGCAAGTAAAAAACTAAAGGATGTTTTGTGATTTTCTGAATCAAGAAACAATATGTTTGTGATGTTTTTTTTTTTTTTTTTTGATGTGAAAACTTCTTTCGGCTCGTTGAGCATTTTTGAGGCGGAAAAAAATATCTATTTCACGACACCGAAAGTCCGTCACCTCACCAACACTTGGGATACAGCCCATGCGCGGTTTATCTCTGGCTTTTTATATTTCGAGGCTCAGTGGCACGATTGGCAGCACGTCAGTCTCAAAAATCGAACAAGCTGCCCATCGTGTGTTCGATCATCACCCTCATAAAGTGCGTCCCAAAAGTTTATAGACAAGCATTTTATTGAAACCGCTAGCTAACTATACGAGTAAGCGAAACGAAATAAGCTATGCGAATAACGAACGATGACATAAAAACTATAAAACGCTCAAACAACTTTCATCGATCATAGATCTAGTTTTAAAAAATATAAACGAAAAAATGCTGTCCCAAAAACATATGGACAATCGATGTTAAAACCTGATTTTAGTATTGATACTCAAAATTTGCATACGATTATGTCATTTACTTGTAACGCACCCGTTTTCTGACATAAAAAAGAACCTGTGTTTCCGTTTCTGAACGACTGCAAAGATGCATCACAGTGTGTAGTTCTCTAAAAAGGAAATTTTGCAAATCTATCGTTTGAAAGGGGGTGGAAAGAAAGTGATGGACATTGCAAGCAAAATTAGACGTAGTAGAACTGCTATTTATCACATTTTGCCAAAAGATAACTGTTTTGAAGCAAACTTTCGTTATAGAAGATCAAAGAAAACAACTGAACGACAAGTCAGAGAGATGGTGAGATTAGTTTCAACCAAAAACCTGTCAACACGCTCAGTTTGTAAAGAAGTAAGCTTTCCAGTATCAAAATCAACAGTACATCAACGACTGCATGTAAGTGCATTTCTTGTTTATCGCAAAATAGTCGTTCGCCGAAGTTTACAAAACTGAAGCATATTTATACAGTTTACAAAACAGTATAAAGATGCTCTTGTTCGGTGGGCCTGAAATCACATGAATTGAACAAATGAATGGTTAAGTGTTCTTTTTAGTGATGAACAGAAATTCAATTTAGACGATCCTGATGGTTGGGCGTATTACTGGCACGATATTCGCAAGGAATCCCGAACTTTTTTCAGCAGACAACAAGGGGGGGGGGGGGTTCACTCATGGTGTGGGGAGCATTCTCTTTCAATGGAATAACCGATATATCTTTCTTGAAAGGTCGTCAATGTTCCGAAGATTACCAGAAAACGCTTGAAGAACAGAGACTTCCATTTCTAAAATTACTTGGTGGGAACCAATGGATATTTCAACAAGACAATTGCTCTATTCACGTGTCTAAATCTACAATGCAGCGGTTTAGACAAAACCAAGTAACTCTTATGGACTGGCAAGCTTAAGTGTCGACCTAAGCCCAATAGAGAACCTCTGGGGAATATTGACTCGAGAGGTATATGGGGGGGGGGGGGCAGTTGGCAACAGTTCAAGATCTTAGGCTGCAAATTGAACGCAGTTGGTTTTCATTGAAGGCAGAGGTTTTTCAAACTCTTGTTTTAAGTATGCCTGATCGAGTTTTTGAAGTTATTAGGAAAAATTGCTTAAAAATTTGAACTTTGAGGAAAAATAATGATTTGTCTAAAAACTTTTGGGACATTAAATTAAATTAACAGTAATTAAATTTAAAATTTCATCATAAAGTATGTGACTTTACTATAATTTATATAAAGTGTTAATATTGTAATGATATTTTTTATGATCCTAAATTGTTTCGAATTCGTTACTTCTCTATTTAATTTGTAAAACATGAAAACCTTATTGTCTCTAAACTTTTGGGACACACTTTTTAATATTTCTGAAGTGAAAACTTCTTTTGCCGCCGGGTATTTTTTGAGATGAGAAAAAACAATGTTTCTTATATCGGTGAGACATTGTGTTTGCAGTAGCCACTGTAAAAATGGACAGCTATTGTAATAGTTGTGGTTTATATTTCATCGGATATGTTTTCAAGCGTAATACGATAGTTTCTGCATGAAAATTTATTTATTCTGAAGACGCTTTTGCATTACTTCAAGATAAAATTGTGAAGAGCTTTGATGATTTGACAATGATTTTGAATGGGGATTTCAACATCAACTTTACAGATGATAAAAATCTACCATCAATTGAATTTTTAAATGGAGGATTTAATTTAACGATGTCCAATGATAGCAATCTTAGCACAACGATATACAAAAGTTGATGCAGCCTTTAAACGATATTTAAACAGATTCAAATATTTTTTTCTTATTTCCTATTTTGGTTACCATAAGCTTAAGTATCAGCTTTGAATGTAATAATAATAATCATGATGATCATGGCGTAAAAAAATAATGATATTGAATATAAATGACATATAGATACATTTAAAAAAATAAATAACATATTTTTTTTAAATCACATTTTTTTTAATTTAAATTTTATTCATTTTAAATGAACCCCGAACTACCTGGCATGCCTCAAAATTCGAAGTTCCCGGCATGCTAGTCACTCTCACGGTATATTGGCTTTTTTGGAAAGTCAGCTGAAAGGGTTAATGCAGTAAATTCATTGCGTGGAAAGTTCAGTACGTGCATTGTTTATTATTGTTATTCATGGAAAACTGAATAACGCAAACTAAGAATTTATTTTCCAATACTTCCTATATTTGCATCAATATTTACTTTGTAAACAATCTGAAATAGACCAACCAAAATGTATACAATTAATGCTCGCATTGCTGATAGACGTAAAAACTAGACTGTAACTTATATTTTGAATCTACAAATTGAAAAAAATTTAATTTTTGAAACAATAATTTTTTTTGAATGAAAGTTAAACACACTCTGCACACATACCAGCGCGTGCGAGAGGGAACGAACATACAGTTTTTACCTCCTTTTACAAAAAGGAAGTATTGTATTCGCAAAAAAATTTTCACTCAAAAATCGACCTTAATTTCCATTTTGCTCACCCCCGAATGAATGTTGAGTTTTTTTTCAACCCGACCACACGTGCATATTTACCTAAAGAAGTACAAACGCATGAAATACCCATTTTCGCGTTTCTCGAGTTAGTTACAACGAGTATTCTCGTGACGTCTGTATGTACGTATGTGTGTACGTACGCGTGTGTACGTATGTATGTCGCATAACTCAAGAACGGTATGTCCTAGAAAGTTGAAATTTAAAACGTAGATTCCTTGTGGGGTCTAGTTGCGCACCTTTCTTTTTGGTTGCATTCGGGGATTTCTAAATGGGTCTTTTACCCCTTTTGGGGGGGAAATCATTGTTAGTTTCGATGCAAACTCAAGTGGTGTTATAATTTGGCAGACACTTGGCGACATATCGCCAGTCTTTTGGTCGCCAAGTTTTGTCGCTAACTTGGCGACAAATTCAGAGATTTTTTTTAAAAGATGGTTTCATTTTGGCCATTGTTGGTGATATTTAGAGAGTTAACTGTTGAATCACATTAAAATTGCCGATAATGGGGAATAACATTGAATTGGTATAAAAGGAAGTCATGTGATGCACACATCAGCTCGGTTTTTTTTTTCTGTAATTTTAAGTTTTCACTTTCGCTGACAGTCCTTTGACTGCCTTTTTTTTTTTTCATTTTTTCCATTTTTCCACAACGGCAATAATAATCAATTAAATCAGAAAGGGCTATATTGTTATGGACTTCGATATTTCCTCTCTAATTAATCCACTATAATATTAAAATCTGTTCGCGTCCGTCTGTCTGTCTGAAGATCGATCTTCTCGAGAACCACTGCGAATCGGGAGTCAAACGAGATACCGATCAATTCGAATTTTTCCAAAGAAAACAATAGGACCAATCTCATAATTGTACGACTTTAATTAGCGGAGATATTAATTAAAACGTTAATTAACATAACGCTATTCAGGAATTTTTATTTCTTTCCTGTTGCCATTTTGCATATGGGTGAGCAAATAAAATTCTAATAATTGTGTCAAAAGAGATTTTTTTGGCTGCTGTCCAAATCTTAAAACAACGTTTCCATCTAGAATTTCATTTTTAATTAGTTTAAAATTGGTTGCTCTATTCGGACATTTATCGTCTGTCCTTTCTTATTTTTTCACATTCAACGTTCTTAACTCTTTTCAGCGTATGAAAAATGAATCTTTAGTAATGTTTATTGATTGTAGTGTAAGTTTATCATTCACCGGCCTCATATTTGGGTACATTTAGGATGTGCGACTAATTATGTTTATTTTGTTGGACTTTTTTCCGTCACATCGGTGAGTTTTCGAATTGTAATAAATCTCTTTTTCCTTCCTGTTTCGATTTTTGCAATACAGTTTGTATCGTTAAAAGAACACGTTAAATTAAGATTGTTTGGATTTCTTTAAGTGAAACAGAGTTGAACAAAAAAGATTGTTTTTAAGGATTTTAACTAAAGCTTATTTGGAATCTGATGGCTTGATATTAAATTAATGCTTATTGGTATTTAATAAGTCTTGGTGCTTTAGTTTCACGTAATCAATAAAAAAGTGTGTGTCATTTTATGCAAAAAGCTGATTGTAATTGTACATAAATATTTCAGATATATTCTATCAGATTTAATTCAGTTTAAAGTGAGCACATATTATAGTTGAGAATGCATATATTTTCATCTTTTGTGCTAATTGAAAATACTCATAACTTGTATTATTGATAAATATGATTAACGTTAAAGAGGTTTTTGCCAAAAATATGCTCTACTGGTGTTTTGCAAACCTTGCATTACGCGTAATTATTTACTCCTTAGCGCTTTAGAAACTGATGTCAGAATAATACAAAAACATCAATTGAACAGCTCTTTCATTTTTTTAAGTAGCCCGTGCAACGCCGGGCACGCAGGCTAGTTGTCTATTATTTTTGACCAGCATTATTTTATAAATTAAATTAGCTTTATTGCTTTGAAGTTCGCTCTTGTACCACGTACCTGTTTCAATCTACAAAATGTGATGCACATGTTTGAATTTCTGAATTAGTTATGACAAAAACTAAAGTCATATTCATGACCAGACTATCACGTCATCGGCCGTAGACAATGACTATTGCTGTTTCAGATCTCACAATTCTACGCCAGCAAAAATTTAAATAAACTGAGATTAAGTTTTCTTTCTCTTTATTACTATATTTTGTATATTATGTGTATCCCAGATAAAAAGAGCATTAGAAATCCAGTTATTTTTTTTTCTTTTTTTTAAGGGTGATTTATTCATAGGGTTGGTTGGAGCAAGTTCGACTTTTGCACTCATTTTACATTTATAGCTTTTTCCCTCATCATAAAACTTATGGTAAATAAATTTTCTAGAAAACATTCTTTTGAGAGTTAAAGCTGCTTTTTTTTTCAGGTTAATTTTTAATATGCAACTTAAACCTAAATTGCATACTGAAATACAATTTCTACAAAGAATTATTAATTGGTGTCTAAAAAAAGGCATTTCACTTACCCTGCAAGTTTTCATGCTGAGGTGCAAGTGGGTCCCCTCATAATAGTAATAATTTAAAAAGAAAAAGCAACTCTGATGGAGAAAACGCTGTTGCTCATTTATTGTGCTTTGAAACACCCACCAAAGTAAAGCTTCTTTGAAGTTCTTAGAACAGATTTTTTTTTTCTCATAATTTTTAGCTTTATATACATCCAAAAATATTAGTTGCGATTTTTTAGATTACATTTTATTGCAGTTTAATTTTGAAGTGTACCACCTGTGAGAAAATGTTATAAAAACAAGTATTTTCTGATTTTGAATTTAAATAAGAGGAATAGGGTAACTGCACCAGTAACAGACATGCTTAAGACATTGCTCTCAGGTCAACTCAATTTTCTGAGCAATTTAATGCATTTAGCTATTTTTCTCTCATGCAAATACGTAGGCTGTTCAATAAGTAATAAGACTAATTTTATTGCCGCGACACCACTCATCGGAATGTTAATTTCTGTGGCATAAAAAATGTCTGTTGTCTGTACTAACAAAAGCTACCGATAGTTGGCACGTACCAATTAATGTTCCTGAGTATCACGTGATTGAATTGAAGCCTGTTGGTGGGCGTCTACAAGAAATAAGACTAATATTACTGTCGCGAAACTACTCATCGGAATGTTAATTTTTGTGACATGAAAAATGTCTGTTGTCTGTATTAACAAAAGCTGCCGATAGTTGGCGCGTATCGACTCATGTTCCTGAGTATCACGTGATTGAATTGAAGCCTGTTGGTGGGGGCCTACTAAGACGCAGCCAGTTGTCAAAATGTAAGCGTCGTTGGAACAAAGTTATGCGATTAAAGTTTGTTTTTGTCAGCAAAAATCAGCATCGGAGATCTTTGATACTATACGTGAAGTTTTCAACGATGAAATAATGTTTAAAGTCATTAATTTTTGCTGGCATAAATCTTTTAAGGAAGACCGGAAAAATGTGGAAGATATTGAACGTGAGAGACAACATTCAATTTCCATCACAGATAAAATGATTAACACTGCTGCTATTATCATCAAGGGGAATCACAGAATTATTTAACATCAGTGATTTTTGACTGTTTCCTCAACTTAAGGAACCATTACTATGCAAACATTTTGAAATCAACAAAGCATGTCTAAACTCTTCGGAGGCGGTTTTGAATAAGCTCTCACAAACTTAACGTTCAAAAGTTTTTAAGAAGTGGACAGAACGTTGGAATAAATGCATTTAGCCCGGCAGAAGTAGTTCTAAAAAAAACCATGTAAATTATGACGATTAAAGTTGTTTTGTATTTTTTATAAATTTATATCTTATTACTTATTGAAAAGCCCTCGTACATCTCATCTAACGCTCGACTGCTTTTGTATCCTCTCAAATAGTTAATTCTAGTTTTATTTGCTCAATTTCGAAGAATGTCTGCCCCCCCCCCTCACCAGTAACGAACACCGACATTCTGATGATACCCAGTAACAGATAAAACGAGGAAAGGATGATAAGTAATGGATTAAATTCCCCTTTTCTCTTCAAAATGTGCAGAAGTTCTCTATTTTTAGAGTAAAAGCCTTTTAAAATTCAAATGAACATGAAATACCAGCTGACTTCGAGATGGCTTTTCATAACCTTCAACCACTGCCTTGTAAATACCAACTGGCTCATAAAATTCACTCTTATAACACTAGATGGTTGCTCCGTATTCATGGGTCGCCGCAACATCAGTTTTACCCGCCTATAATTCTTATTATTTAAATCCAAACTTTTGACTAGCTGTTAATGAACTAGTTAGTATGTTACTAGTACTGTTAGTATGTTAGTTAGTATGTTACTGGTGCCGTTACCCTATATGGTATTTATTTATTTATTTATTTATTTATTTATTTAATGATCTTTCGCTTGAAAAAGTTGTGTGCTTAAAACACGGGGAAAAACAATTTAACGAAACATGTTTTTTTTATTAAGTTTTATTAGTACTTGTGTCGTTAGCGAGTTGCGCAAGATTTTTAATCGCTGCCAAACACCAAACCAATAATAGTAATTATAAAAAAATATCTTTAATATAGTTTTTATACAAAAATTTTCTCAACGGTATTCTTGAAGCAAGTGTAATTTTTTTAATTATGGGCTTTTGAAACTGTTTAAAAATACTGCTTTTTGAGTCTTTCCTTGGTTTTTTTCCTTAGAGTAAAAGAGTTTTAAATTGCTTTTCTCATCATAAACCCATTGATTCCTTAACTATTAGTATCACTCTTCTTAGTTATTTTGAATAATAATTTTATGTTTTAAACTTAGGTATGGAAGCAATGTACTTTTAAAGATCTCGCAGCTTCGAGAAAAGTTGTTATAAACCTAAATAAGTAGACTTGAATTGTAACCAATTTCTTGGTGAAATTAAAATATCCGTCTATTCTACTACACAAAAGTTTTTAAACTGTTAGATAGAATTGGCAGAATGTAATCATTATATATAATACTGGAAAATATAAAAAATGAATTCCTTGTTCGGTAGACGCGAAATAATGTGAAAATAAGTAGGTGAAAGTAAGAAGAGAACTCGGAAAAAATGGCGAAAGTTGGGTGTAAGAAAAAAGAATAGAGAATGAGGTTCTTTGAAATAAAATTAAAATTAAATTTTCGAAAGAAAAAACCGGGATTTATTTCTCTAAGAAAATGCAATTTCTCACAGCAGAAAGTGCTATCAAGGATCAAGTTAAATCTCTTTTTCTCTGTCTAGAGTAAAAATGTTCCAGCTTTAGAATTCATAAATAAAAACTTAGCCACCAGTTTTCTACTTTTACTTACAATATTTTCAGCGTTATGTAACGTTTTGTTTCGGGATATATGCTAAATATTTTAAAAGTAATTGCTAGATTATTAGTTAGGAAATTAGTTATTTCTTTTATCATTGTGAAAATCCCTTTAAGGGATTAACTAGCAGCTTATGAATAAAGTTTCTAATTGAAATAATGAACACTTTTGATGTGCTCAAAATTTGAGAACGTCTTAAATGAGTTTAAAAAGCAAAAATATAGGGGTTTTTTTTAATCAAATTACGTGCTTCTAAATTTTCTATGCAAATTATTTCTATAAAAGAGATAAATCTTTTTCATAAAAAAAATTAAAAAAATAGTTTTTGTTGCTCACAAATAAAATATTAAAAGAAAAAAATTAAAAAAAAAAGTTTTCTATAATCTTTAACAGTTTTTTGAGGCAGGATCTTTTAACAGGACTATCTAGTTTTACTGATACATTTCCAAATAGAATATTATAATCTTCTTAAACCTTTACATTGTTTTTTTGTTTTTTTTTTTTAACATGACTGATAGCAAAAAAGTTTCCACGTTAAAAGTAATAATTTTAAGTAGCAATATAAATGAATAAAACTTAATTATGGTTTTCGTACAAAATTTTAAATATACATATTTAAATGATGCAAGCCGCTTATTTTAGAGATCCAAAATTATATAATTGAACCAAAAAGTGGACCCCATTATAAGACCCCATTATAAGTTATTTTGTTTCTCCCGTACATCATAATTAGAGGAGCTGGAGGTTCCCGTTTTTATTTAGGAGATTCTTCTGTAACTAATGGCTTGATAAAAATATTAAAACCTGCGAAGTATCTTTACTAATATTAAAGCTCAAAGTTTGTCTGGATATCTATAGGGATATCTGTTTGAATACCTGTGTCAGGATCTCTGTGACGCGCATATCGCCTAAACCGTTCGGCCGATTTTCACAAAATGTGGCACAGAATTAGTTTGTAATATGGGGGCGTGCACCTCGAAGCGATTATTCGAAAATTCGATTTTGTTCTTTTTCAGTTTCAATTTTAAGAACATTTTACCGAGAAAAATTATCATAACGTGGAGCCGCAAATGAACACAGCAAATTGGCGAGAAATTTATCAACCATTATTTGAAAATATACAGGCGAACCAAATACCCTTTTAATTTTATACTACGGACAAAGCCGTGCGGGTACCACTATTTATAAATAAAGTAACAAAATAAATAATTAAATTCAAAATTGGCATCTTATTTATACATAAAAAATGCTAAATGAAAAAGCCGCTGCAAAATATTTCTTGTGGCATTAAAAACAGTAATAAATCCTACTTTTGAAGCATAAACGATAAACTGAATTGGGTATTAAGGTTGACAAATAGGTTTCAAGCAAATGGAAGAACTTTCTGTGCGTGAAAGTAAATCTTGAAATTTATCATAGGCTGCAAAGATGGCCCAAGCGTGAAGAAAATATTTATTTTTAAAAGTTGATATAGGTCGTGACTTTTCAAGAGAGAGACGCAGCTGAAAGTTTGATTCTTTACGAAATAAACTATTTTTTGTCCAATGAAATAGAACATCATTACGCTATACTGGAACACAAATAGGGCGTTGCATTAATAAGGTCTGAGCCTAATCAACAACAAGCATAAATACATCCATACACTTTTTGGTTCAATTATATAATTTTGGATCTCTAAAATAAGCGGCTTGCATCATTTAAATATGTATATTTGAAAATTTGTACGAAAACCATAATTAAGTTTTATTTATTTATATTGCTACTTAATATTATTACCTTTAATGCGGAAACTTTTTTGCTATCAATCATGTAAAAAAAAAAAAAAAATCAATGTAAAGGTTTAAGAAGATTATAATATTCTATTTGGAAATGTATCAGTAAAACTAGATAGTCCTGTTAAAAAATCCTGCCTCAAAAATCTGTTAAAGATTATAGAAAACTTTTTTTTAAATTTTTTTTCTTTTAATATTTTATTTGCGAGCAACAAAAACTATTTTTTAAATTTTTTTATGAAAAGGATGGCGAAAAGCTTTTCAAAGTGAAGTGGTTGCTTGGTGAGCAAAAAGCTTCCCGCCAAGCAGGATAAACAATTTAAAGGATCTATCCATATTTCTGAAGAGTTGAAGGTGGGAGGAGGCTCTAACGGAAGTAGATGTGATGAAAGAGGAGAACAAGGAGGATGATAGTTTGGCAGACACTTGGCGAGCAAACTAGATATCATAACTTTTTAAGACTGAGGGTTTTGGGGTTTAGGATGAAGGCTTTCTTTTTGTGCGGAAAAGTTCAAGATTTTCTTGGGCGAAGAAATTTTTACAACAGGGTTGTTTTTGATGAGATTATCACATCTTTTTGCATTGATATTATTACTTTGTCTGTATTTTTAGAATTGAGAACTTCAAGTCAGAAAATGTTCAATTGAAACAACCCTGTTTTGTGTTTTTAAAGAACAATAACGGCAAGCCTAATATTACCTCAAGTTATTTTCTGACCATTTAGATTCTATGTTCGTTTTGCGAGAATTGGGCTGTTTAAATTTTATTGCAATCCTTGTATCCTCTCTGTTGCATAGAAAACTTCTTGGACAACAAAATACTAAACTTTAAATTATATTGTTTTCGAGTATTTTACAACTTCGCAATAAATTCTATTAGTTTCTTTATTTGACGTGTTATTTAACATTTTCATGAAGGTTTTTTTTAAATATTTTACAGCTTGCAGGCTATTTTAATCTAGCTTTTAACTTTTTATTTTATGACTTTTTTTTCTTAAATCGTATTTACGTTTTAAGAAAAAACATCGTATTTACGTTTTAAGTTTTTTACGTTTTATGGGATAATTTTAATTGTTTGGAGATTTATCTTTCTTTTGATAGAAGTCTTTGTCTTGTTTAATGCCTTGTTTTGTTTAAAAATTCATTAAAAAGACGAAATAACGCATGTTATTACCAAGCAAAAAAAAAAAAACTAGGCCATTAAATATTTTACATTTGAAAGTGTCAGAAGAGCTATACAACTGTACTCGACGTCAAATGGCGGATATCCCAAATTTGCCACAGCGACTGCGCATGATGCACGCGGACTTAGCTCTTTAAAAGTCTTGATTAAATTAATTGCAAAAATTTTGTCTATTAACAAATTACTGCAAAACACGGATATCCACACACGTATTTCATATACTTTCAATTCATAATGTGTTATTTTTGTAAAAAATGCATTAATTTAGAAAATAAGCACACCAATAAAAAAGGGCTATTTTTCGCTTTCAATTATAAAGTAAGATGTATCATATTCATATGCTTTATAGTTTCATTTAATATGTCATGCAAAATATTCTAATGGTTTAACACCAGTTTCGCACCGACATTTAAAATTTATCCCCCCTTAAATATATCAAAGCTGAAAAACAGGGGGGAAGGAAATTTCGTATCGGCAAAACTTGGGGGGGCGGGGGACAGCATTCTAATCTCATTCATTAATTTTTTTCTCTGCTTAAATATAAACAAACAACACGGAATCTTAAAACAGAAAGCCCAATGAGCTAACAAACAACAGGGAATCTTAAAACAAAGAAAACCCAATGAGTCCGCGCGCATGCGCAGTCGCTGTGGCGAATTTGAGATATCCGCGATTTAAAGTCTAGTTGCCAACTGTTGGATCTGTTTTAGTCTTGATTGAATTTCATTTCCTAAGACAACTTTGAACAACTGTAAGATCTGTTCTAACCTTGCAACTGCAGTCAGAGATTTACAAACCCTAAGAGCTGAGAGTAAGTACATTAGAATTTAAGGGAAATTAGTGATTTTCAAATTTTACTTACTCTAGCCCATGATGTCTTTGGGGGGTTGAATTTTCATATATGAACAGCGATGTTCTGACTTGAATTCCTCCCCCCCCCGATTGTTCTGGTGATTGTATTTTGGTTTATGTCGTCAGGGGCCTCTAGAGATTGAGTATACCAAAAATCAACTCCGGGGGTCTTCATGGGGCTGAGATACAGAGGCGTGAAAAACCCCAACTTATTCTGTCGTGTAAAATGTTCCTTAGTCGCTTTTTTTCTTTCGTCTTTCTTGGCGGTGAATTTGCTTTTGTTGGCTGCTGACGTTTGGTTCTCTTGGCGGCCGGGACGCTCCCGCGTCCCGTGATCATCTTAAACATTGTTTTACAAAATTATCAATTTTACAAGTACAAACTGCGTAAACACTTTAAATATGTTCAACTAATTAATAAATTTAAATCAGTTTGTTTCAACTGTTTTCATTTATTATTATAAAAATGAAGTATTTCTCTAAATCATTTTAAGGTATTCCCATCATAAAAACTAGTATCCTTATTTGTATTGCTGTTTTCATGAGTCGTCTCCCCCCCCCCCGGTTTTTTTTTTCATTTTGCAGTTAAATTTATGCTGCCTTCATTTAATTGGAGTTTGAACAAAAGTTACTTATCTGGTAGTACGGATTATGCTTTAAGACATTGTATTGTCTCTCTCTGGCCTTAAATCGGTATTGTTTTTTTATTATATCGTATAATCGTATTTTCGAAAAATCGCTTCGATGTGCACACCCCCATGCTACAAAATAATTCTGTGCCAAATTTCATGTAAATCGGTTGAACGGTCTAGGCGCGTCACAGAGATCCTGACAGACAGAGAGAGATCCGGACAGAGAGACTTTCAGCTTTATTACTAGTACTAGTGATACCCGCACGGCTTTGCCCGTAATAGAGAAATCATAAGGTCTTTTGGTTCGCCTGTATATTTACAAATAATGTATGGTGAATTTTCTCGCCAGTTGGCTTGTACCAGCTTACGGTTCCACGTTATGATAATTTCGTATCTCGCCAATTGGCTTGTGCCCATGTTACGGTTCCACGTTATGATAATTTCGTAATTTATTCGTCCATCTTATATTTTTTTTCTTAAAATTGGAATAGAAAAAGAACCACATCGAATTTTCGAAAAATCGGTGCACACCCCCATGCTACATACTAACTTTGTGCCAAATTTCATGAAAATCGGCCGAACGGTCTAGGCGCTATGGGCGTCACACACATCCTACAGACATCCAGACATCCTCCGGACAGAGAGACTTTCAGCTTTATTATTAGTAAAGATAAAGAATAAATAGACTACAACCAGGAAAGAAGAACGATCTCTGGCAGTAAGTGCAAGTTTATGTTGCAATCAAAAGCTAGTTCCATGAAATCAATAAAATGTATTCATACTTATAATATAATTATTGTTGGTTTTTAACCAAAATTTTCACAAACTCTAAATACCTTTAAATTTAAATCGCATCATAACTTGCATCTGCCATTGTAGCAGGACATTAGAAGGTTCGTGTTCAAGGCAAGATTGAATGCATATGAGATCGTGCTGTTGTTATTACGCAACATATTTTTCTCTCTTTTCAGTAAACTTAAAGGTTTTGAATCTATACTAATATTATAAAGCTGAAGAGTTTGTTTGCTTGAACGCGCTAATCTGAGGAACTACTGGTTCGAATTGAAAAATTCTTTTTGTGTTGAATAGTCCATTTATTGAGGAAGACTATAGGCTATTTTTTTCAAAATCAGATTGACCAAAATATTTGTAATTGCAAATTAAATGTTTAATTAATTGTTTAGTTCTATGAGTTCCTAATAGATGGCGTGGTAAATTAGCTTTTCGAGAGGGTGCTGGCCGACAGTGTCGATAGCTGCTAGCTGCGAGGAACTACGCCCATGCTACGCTGCTCTGATCCGAGAACAGATTTTTGAATGCGGTTTTTTTTTTTTTTTTTCAATGTTCAGGCAAATAATTTGAATTCGTAAGATTTTTCTATTAGGTTTTGTTTTCCTTATTTCTTCAACGCTTGTTTTTGTTCTTATGGTTGAAAATAGTTACTTTTATCGTATTATTTAATTGTGATTGTTCTTTAAAACGTTTTTAATACAGCATTAGTTATTTGGCGAAACACTTTAAATAGAAGGGGAAAAAATCGCTTCACTCGCTAAAGGGCAGGGTTACGCGTTAGTGGATGCTTGGCGCGTTAAGCGATGAACTATGCAGTTGAAGGAAGTTTTAAAGCTACTGTAAATACTTTTATGTGTTTTGGCGAATAGTTTTAAATTCCAAAGAGTCTTTTGAAAAGGTGTATACGCATTTTAGTTGAAAAAAAATGATCATTTCACATCAGAAGGGGGCGGGGGGGGGGGCGGGATTTTTTTTTTCAATGAACTTCCTTTAACTTCTTAGCACGGGAATCGCCGTGCGGGTACTACTAGTTATATATAAAATTAATTACTTCAAAAAATACCTTTCTTTATTCCCTTCTCAAACCTTCAATTTTTATTACGATTATAAACTCTCCTTCATCACATTTCTTCAAATGATGGAGTTTCAAGCGTTAATACTAAGTAAATACTGCGAACAAAAGTCCATTGTTAAAAACTATTAAAATACATTGAATAAAAGATAGTGCTCGTAGCAAAGCTCATGACTGTACGCTAGATTGCGAATTGCAAAAAAAAAAAAAAAAGAGAGAACTAGTTAAAGTTCCTAGTAGTGTTCTTTCGTTTAGACTTTGGCAGTCTTAAAGGCTTTTAACTATCATTAAAAGCTTTTATTTGATTATATTAATTTGTGTCTTCTAATTATTTATATAATCTATGTAATATTTAAATTTTTTCTGGTTTACTGTCATGTAAAACACATAGGTTCTAACAAAACAAAAAAAAAATTAAACAGAGCATTAGAAAGGCTTATTTTGCTAAGTAATTTCGGCATTATATATAATATTTTCCTATCATTGCACAATTTCAGTGCCCGCTGAAAAGTTTTGCGCTAAAACAAACAAGGGAAAACAGGGAATTGTTCAAAAAAGCGAACAACAATTTCATCAACCATGAATTAAAAAGAAATTAATTCCTACTGATTATTCAGTCAATCCTTCTAAGCTATTACATTTATGCACCCCATTGAAACGGAAACATATTGTTTAAAATAACAAATTGAAAACTAATTATTTTCTACACAAATCGTTCTGAGAAATTATAAAACTGAAACTAGTTTTAGAAATAAAATTATTTTATTCAAGTCTGCATGGGAAACTCTTTATTTGAAAACGAAATTTTGATGAAGTCGTGGATGTGAAATAAGATGAAATGAATTTAAGCTTTGATGCTGAAACTTAAAATCAGTTTTTGCAATGAAAAAAGCTACTTTATAGTGGAGAAGAAAATTACGTTTGCATATGCAAATGATGCATCAAAAGTGCATATGCAAAACTAGCAAAATGGAGTTTATTTTTCACCTACTTGTCCAGTTCATATGTAAAAATTCCGTGGAATTGGCAAACATTTTATTAACTGAATTGAGAAATTTTAAGGGGAATAAATGCTTAGAAAACGAAATATGAGAATACTTTTGTTGAATTTAAAATTTTCCCGCTATTTTTATGAGTAAAGCATTGGAAATGTAAGACTCTAACAACTTAAGAAATTAACGATTGCGTTGCTGATAAACAGGGGAAGTCCGATAGACGTTGTATGTTTGCATGCTATACTCCTATCAGTCTTAAGAAGTTCTCGAAGCTATGTTTCCCATCATACCGAAATGCTGTCTCCAACTAGCGGTACCCACACGTCTTTGCCCGTAGTAGAAAATGTAAAGGTCATGTGGTTAGCCTATATATTTACAAATAATGGAAGATGAATTTCTCGCCGATTTGCTATGTTCATTTTTTCGCCCATCTTATGGTAATTTGCTCGTCCACGTTATGGTAATTTGCTCGTCTACGTTATGGTAATTTGCTCGTCCACGTTATGGTAATATGCTCGTCCACGTTATGGTAATATGCTCGTCTACGTTATTATAATTTGCTCGGTAAAATTTTCTTAAAATTGGAATAGAAAAAGAACAAAATCGAATTTTCGAAAAATGGCTTCAAAATGCACACTTCTATGCTACAAACTTTTGTGACAAATTTCTTGAAAACCGTCAGTTTGGTCTAGGCGCTATGCGCGTCGCAGACATCCAGACAGAGATCCAGACATTCAGCTTTATTATTAGTAAAGATAAAGATTGAATGAAAGGGAATGGGGGTACAGTGAAATCGTGGGGAATATAAAATGGTAAAAAAAAAAAATCTGCTTTTAGAGCCACTTATGTGATAATGTTGTAACTATGCAGTAACACATGTAGTCTATTCCAATCAGAAAAAAATTACCTCTGAAGATTAAAGAACATGATTATAAAGGCAATTTTCAAAAATCGATAGTCAAACTGTAAAATTTTGTTGTAAGTCAAAAACAATTTTTGTTCTTAAAGATGGATAACGTTCTTGTTACCAAAATTTTAAATATTAATTCAGACCAACTAATATTCGGTGCAGTATTCATTTAGTTAGTAGTACACTGTAAAAAAAAAATCCGGAAACGTTTCTGAGTATATCGTGCAGCTGTGGTTCATGAAAGTTTCAAAAACGTTTCTGAGTATTTCGGAATCCTCTTTCTGTAATGTCCAGAAACGTGTCTGAGTATTTCGGAATCCTCTTTCTGTAATTTTCAGAAACGTTTCTGAGTATTTCGGAATCATCTTTCTGTAATGTCCAGAAACGTGTCTGAGTATTTCGGAATCCTCTTTCCGTAATTTCCAGAAATGTTTCTGAGTATTCTGTGCAGCTGTGGTTCATGAAAGTTTCGAAAACGTTTCCGAGTATTTCGGAATTCTCCAAACAATTTTCAAAAACGTTTCCGAGAATTTCGGAATCTTTTTTCCGTGATTTTTTCTAAAATATAATTCTTTATTATAGTATTGCATACCATACACTGTTAAAACTACAGGTTGCGTTTGGCACCTTTCAGGGGTGAAACGCTTGTTCACCAGCGACACCCAATACGGAGCCGGAATGGCACCTCTTTCTAGGGCGAAAAATGGGCACCTTTTAAAAGAAAGGCAGCGCGGGGGAAAAGAAGGAACCTTCGGAGAGAAAAATGTCACCCTCACTGATTTCTACAGTATATCTTCTTCCCCCTCCCCCCTATTGTGTGCGTTTTTGAATATTATTGTGTTCTATTTATTGGTCTATGATAGACAAAGTCTTGGTACTTTTTTCACATTGAATTCATTTTGGATTAAAACTTGTCATTTAAGGCATTTGATCACATTTCAGACTTTCCAACATAATATAGAATAGTTCATGACTTCAATTCCTCTATCTGAGTTCTAACTCTCATAAAAACTCTTGGATTGCTCAGTAGTTTTAAATGATATTGACATTTACAATAGCATGATACTAAAAAACTAGTATGTTGTGGCCATCACGAAACTTTCTTCTATATTTTTCCTTTTTCTGATCCCTCCCCATGCTTGACAAGGAAGCAATATTCCTAACAAAAACAAAATGACACATGCAAAAACTTAACGACCATCCCAATGTCTGAATTATTGTAAAAGCAAAGCAAAGAGCGAAAATTGAAAGTTTCTTTAAAAGCCTTACTTGAATTAATTACAAATATTTTATTTATTAAAAAACATAGGATGGCAACAGTTAAAAATTTTAAATCATTGAAATAATATTTCCGATCATTTCCATACAATTCGCAACTCCAACGAACTATAGGGGGCACTGAAGTCACTGTCTAATGGCGGAATTGAAAACTAAAACAAACGCACATGGTAACGAAGAAAATGCTAAAAGTGTTGTGATTTTTGTTCGGACGTATGATTTTTTCGCTTTATTCTTTTTTAAATTAATTTTCAAAGTCTTGTTGATATTCTGACCCACGTAGAAAGAAATGAGAATTCAAGAAGCATTACTAAACGTCAAACATTAATGCAAAGTACGTAGTTCATAGTTCTAAGCAGCCATTTTCACGATGTTGAATTCGATATTTATCAATTCTTGATAAAACTAAATAATAATTGTGGCCTGACAAGAATAACAATTATTGCTAGAAAATTTAATATGACATTACAAATTATTACCAAAAGAAGATGATACTTCTTTGCTTTGCTTTGGCTAGCACTTGTTTTCCATTTGTAGCTGAGTTATTTCTCTTGAATTCCCGAATCGGTTAATTTAAAAATTTTCTGTTTCGATTTTTCTAATTTCTGAGTTACGATTTAATTGTGTCATGTTATGCAAATCATCAACAAAATTCTCACGGATATATGGTGGTAGTTTTCTTTTCAGTTGATTGACAATTATTTCTTTTTACTTATCGAATTCTGTAATCTTACTACCATTTTATTCCACTCATGATAAAAATTGAAAATGGTTTAACTAAAAACGCGAAATCTCGCCAAGGCTACTTTGCTCGCACAATACCAAAATTATAACCCTAAACAAATTTGGCGAAACCTTTCAGCTGAGAATAAAAGGAATAAAGTAAATTCTTTCTCGGTTATTCATTTTGTTCTACGATAATATATTCAAGAAAATATTTTGCATACTGTCCATTCCAGCTAAATGCTGCTGTAAAATATGGTAAGTTTAATTAATTTAAGATTAAAAAAAACCCCATATTCTTACAAATTCATACAAAACAATAAAATTTTTTACCTGGTATAACGTTATCCAAGTTTGTTAATCCAGTATTTTCGCTTTTACCAATTATTAAGGAAATAATGAAAACTAACATTATTTTGAGAAGCTCGAGAATACTACTAAGTGACGAATTAATTTCTGTAGCTGAAAGCAAACTAAGACACATCGATTGCGTTAATAAATACTCAGAACAAACTGCCTGTGTTTACGTCAACAGACACACGTGGAACGCTTCATTTGCAGTTTTGTAAATCACCGCAAGGTAGCGTATTCGAGCGCTGGAGTTCCGAATTACTAGTATGTTGTGGCCATCACGAAACTTTCTTCTATATTTTTCTTTTTTTTTTCTGATCCCTCCCCATGCTTGACGAGGAAGCAATATTCCCAACAAAAACAAAATTACACATGCAAAAACTTGACGACCATCCCAATGTCTGAATTATTGCAAAAGCAAAGCAAAGAGCGAAAATTGAAAGTTATTTCAAAAGCCTTGCTTGAATTAATTACAAATATTTTATTTGTTAACAAACATAAGATGGCAACAGTTAAAAATTTTAAATCATTGAGATCATATTTCCTATCATTTCCATACAATTAAAATCACGAGAAATACGCAGACGACAATCTATTACGATTTATCTTTCTTATTGTTGCATTAATAAAAATATTTTTATTCGCAAAAAAAAAAAAAAAAAAAATCAACACCTCTTGGAGCGATCGGCGTCAAAATTGAACCAAAGCCTGTTTACATATGGATTCACATATATTCCAAATTTCAACCAGAACGTAGCATTACTTCTTGAGATAGGGCACTCAAAATGGAAAAAAAGAACGGGTGATTGCGCTACCCCCTTTTTAGCTGTTGACACAAAAATAAAATCAGTTCTTATACCCACTAAGGGCTACTTGCCGATAAATTTTTCTTTCATTCCGTTCATTATTTCTTGAGATACAGCAGTCACAATTGACGACAAAAAACGTTCTATAGCTCAACCCCCGTTTGAGTTATTGACACCAAAATTGAATCAGCACCTGTTCCTGTTAATACCAACATATGGACCAAATTTTGTTTGATTCCGCCAGTTACTTCCTGAGGAATAGTAAGCACGCGTAACTCGAAAAACGTCCCATTGCTCCACCCCCCTTGGAGGAATTCGCGCCAAAAACTAATGGGCACAAGTTCACATAGGGGCACATATGTGTACTAAATTTCGTTCGATTTCATGCGGTAGTTTTCGTTGTAGAGCGGCCACAAAAAACTGGTCACACACAGACGTGACACACATACATACACACACACACATACATACACACACACACACATACATACACACGCACACACAGACAGACAGACATTTTCCAAAAATGGTCGAAATGGACTCAGCACACCTCAAAACGTTCGAATCCGTCAAAATTCGAAATTCGAAAATTTGCACGAATCCAATACTTTCTTCTATATATTAGATATAGAAGAAAGTAATAAGAGTGTAGGCATTTATGGATAATTTACAAGCACAGCCAAAAATATTCAGTTATATTACAATCACGGAGAAATCAAATCGTTTCATAAAATGCAGGCGTTCAAAATATTTTAATCAAGAGTAACATATTGATATGTATTATATTGTTCGAAATTTGAATATCCTATTTGAACATAAGTAATCTAAAAAAGCACTTTTTTTTCTTTGTTAAATAGAAACTTTTTTGACATTAAAAATCAAAACAAATTTTTAGCATCCTACATAATGAAAAGCATTGGAAACAGAAATTAGCGAGAGAGAAAAAAAATAAACGCGTCTAAGACACTGCATTCGGTTTTTGAAATAACACCAACGAAATATTTTCACGTAATGAGTCATGGCACACACAGAGAGATTTCTTTTCAAAGCTTTTTTTTTTCTTTGCTACGTCTACGCAGATATTTTATTGAGAAGATAAAGACATTTAGTGTATCTGCTGTAGCAGGTAGTTACATCATTGAATTTTCATCCCGGTTACTTATTAATCATTTCGTATTGCTAACAATAAACAATTTTGGGGAAAATCCGTGACACCGCAGACGTGACAAGCAATGAACACCATATATTAGTACACGTGATAAAAAAAAGCCATACATCACTATGTTAAATCGGTTAACTATAAACAATAAGCAGTACTCAGTTTACTTTGTTGAAACACAACTCTGAAAACACTAAAAGCCTGTTGGAAAGCCTTAAATGTTATACCATGATTAAATGCCTGTACTTAAGCAAGGTCTTGAAGGTTTGTCCCAGAAATGTGGAATTTTAATCCAGTATAATTGTCTTTTCAATGTGAAAATTTAATGTACCAACAACTACGTCGCAGCATCGTCGTCCGCCATTAAAGTGGCTGAATTGAACTTATGCCGGAGTGCACAGCGCATGTACGAGCGAGGCACCTTTGCGGAGGGAAAGAGTCGCTATTGGCTACTGCGTGAGCTGATGGCCCTTCATTACCTTCTTTCATCCACTGAGGTGCTAAAAGATATCGGAACAATATTTCCTAGCCTCTGTGGCACCCTGTGGCTCCGTCTTTTCACCCTACGGCGGAAAATCGCACCCAGCTGGCACCTCTGGTTATAACAGTATATCAGTTTCAATTCTTTCTTATCTAAGAGCAATAATACAAGCAATTTTAGAATCATTCTTGTTTTTTTTTTTTTTTTTTTTTTGAATTTCTAATGACAAATAGCATGGTTAACAGCATAACATATGCACAGTTATAAATTTTTGAAAAATTATGAAATAATCTAATAGTTTCATTCCTAATCACAAAATCGTCGGGGAATTGGAGGGGGGGTACCTTCTGAAAAGTGGGGATTTTTGTTAAACAATCTTAAACTTCAGTTTTTTTCTCAATATTTTCAAGACAAAACTATCAACATATTGTATTTTTAATGCAGAACTTAAAAACATATCTTGTATCAAACTTGATAGCTTTTATTTTCGGATAAAATTTGACAGGAGTTACCTACCCTTCGCGTTTCGGAATTCGTTCACCTCAAGTCAATTTCTCTGACGAACAAAGGGTACCGAAAAGTACCAACAGAGAAATTGATGAATTTAAATATGACACCAAGTCCCCCTGCTGGAACCATTCGGGTTGATTCTTCTGTTCTTGCCCTTTTCCAGCTCATCACAAATATAAATACTTATTCAAAATAGGTTACTGATTTTATTTTTACAGTGTGCCGCAAAATGCAATATATATTTTATTTATTAAAACATTGAGCTCTATTACATGATTATTCCATTTCATATATACGAGAATCCCCCCCCCACCATAAGAGTGATGGTGCACCCATAAAATGCTATAAAGCGCCCCCCCCCCTTAAAAAAGCAACCCCCTGAAAATGTCAATGGCACAGTCTGCGTGGTTGAAAACGCCCCTCGTCTTCTCCTCATATGTATACATTGTATATTAATAACATAGTTTTTTAAAAAATGATCACTTTTAAAACAATGACATGAAATAATATTACTTTTTATTTTGGCATGTAAATGCAGCTGTTCCATTTTTGCCACTGACTCATTCCTCCTGACTGTCCTACATTAAACTAGTATGCATGCAGTAGGTACTGTCCTGAGGAAGACAAATTATAGGGACTTGTTTCTTAATTTAGCCGAGGTAAAAAACCCCTATTTTTAATTTTAGGTTTAAGTATAATATAAATTATAAATCAAAGTATCATATACTTTATAAATCAAAGTATCATATAAATTATAAGTCAAATACTTTAATATGGTGTAAAAATTCAAAATTCATTATTTTATTAAGTCTTTTTTTTTGCTTTTGGTAAAATTGAGGCTCGTAAAACGAAAAAAAATGAAGACACTTTTAAATATATATATGAATCTATTTGTTAAAGAAATTAATACACATTTTACTAATTTAAAGCGTTTCGCTAATCAAATATTTAAAGAGATATCGTCATTTAGATGATACTAAAGCACTATGTTCCTAATTACAAGAGATAGTTTTTTTTTTACTTCATACAATCTAGCTACACTGTTTACAAGAGAATGAAAACATGCAACCTTAAAGACGAACTATCAAACCTGACAATTTACATATTATAACATTTAATTCATAATGCTTGATACATAAATGTTCAGCCAAATATTAACTGAGATTGACACATAAAAACAAAGTACACAATAACACTTATTGAAAGTTTTTTATAATCTTCAAGTCATAAATTTTTCAGAATAAAACTAGACACACTTGCACTTTAAATATGTGTTCTATGTAATGTAAAATATTTTCAAATTGCAATAGTTCACAAAGAAAAAATGACACTGAGGAAAATAGTTTTTTTAACGAGATTTATATGAACTAAATCTCTTTAAAGTAATAGAGTTGCAAAGCGACCCACCTATTCGTCGGTGGTGGTCTTTTGCAGGCTTTGGTCACCAAAAAGGTGATTTTTATGACAGAATAAAATTCTGCCAACAAAAATTACCCATTTGGTTGAAAGAAGAAAAGTATCCAAGAAAAAAAGTAAATTACCTACACAAGTTATGCGACGCAACGAATTTACATGGCGTCCTCTCGGCAGTTATTTGGTTTTTAATTTCAGTTTGTATTCCTTCCACGAGCATGCGTCGAGAAGTTGCACTTCGTACTTAAAAATAAGTGACCATAGCTTCAAATTCAATCTCATGACGATACATTAGCAAGAAAATATAAGACTTTAAAATTATCTTCAGTGAATTCATGCGAAGAACAAAACTTCTACTAATCCCCTTGATGAGTGTTACTTCGCACTTGTTTCAGCACTTGAGTCAGCACTTGTTTTCATTGCGTGCTTTCACTAGTTTCAGTTTGGATTTGATGCTGGATTATAAAATTGCCGTGTGAGCTGCGCATGCGTCGACTCTTACTTTCTTGTTAAACGGGAAAGGTTTTTGATAAGAGCAGAAAACTGCTGAGGGCGTACGAATCTGTGTATTACGGAAAGCTTTTTTGTATATTCAGAGAGTTTTCCGAGTTTTTTACAGTGTAAGCTTATTTTTAATTAAAATGTTTTACACAATTAGTCAAATGTTTGCAAAGCATAGTGAATGGGATAAAGGGATATAGTTCGTTTTGTTTATTTGTTCTATTATTTACTACATCACTTACGTATTCATTAATTAATTAAATCTATAAAAATTAAAACATTGAAAAAACTAAAAGCGTCAGGTGGGGAAAAAATATTGTTTTGGCTCTCCTGAAAAGCGCACATTCGTTAGTTTATTATGGTGCCGACGATATGATCGAAAATGTTTTTTACTAGCAAAAAGATTTTGTTTCATTAGAAAAATATTTATTTTTCACTTTGCCCCATGAAAAAAAAAAAAGGGAAAAACTTCCACCTATTTTTAAAGGCACAAAATTGCTGGCAAAAATTAAAAAATATTGTTTTGATGCAAGTTCTATTATAAACACATTGTTCTTTCTTTATGTACTGTAGTTTTCAAAACAAATTTTACATTTGTTAATTTTGGGAAGGCTACGTAATCTTAACTATTAAACTTTGCCTCACATTCCCCTACATTTTCTTTATTGAGAGCAAGTGATAATAGTGTCAGACATGTAGTTATAATGTTGTACAAAGTTACTCTAAAAATCTGTGCCTCAGAACAGAAAGAACATAAGTCACATTATGGTAATTTTAGAGGAACGAGGATTTTTTTTTGAGCAATCACGATTGCTTATTGCTTTTATTTGACTGTTTTGATGTCCTATGATTTTATTTTCCCGCCAGCACCCTCTGCAGCACCACCGTCGACCGGCCGCCTCACGATGCTGCTCCTACAGCGAAAACCGTCTCCAGGTTGCATCCATATCCTACGCGCATGTACATACATGTGTATGTACGCGCATACATACACAACTACACACGCACACACACACGCACGCTCACGCACACATACAGACGCCTACACATACACACACATACACACAACTACCCACACATTCATGCCTGCACACAGACACAAACACATATGCCTACACACACATACACACCTACCCACACACACATATACATGCGCATACCCACACACTTATGACTGCACACAGACGCAAACACACACGCCTACATACACACACACACTCGTGATTGCGAAAAACATAATTTTAATTCAAGATAACAAAATTCAAATGAATTTTTTTTTAAATTTATTTTAATTTATTTATTTTTTATTTTTTACGGCGTATGCAAAGAATATGACGCGCCCTCTTTTAACCTTGGTAACAAATTGATTTACGTTTACATGGCTCAATGCGGAGTAGGCTTTTACATACAGTGCATTATTAAACGGAAAATCGCAATTTGACCTTATATCAGTCAGGGTCCGAGGCACAGAAATACTTCCTTCTTTATTTAAATTCTTTTGAATGCTTTTTGATTATAAGGCTATTTTTCTGTCATAAAATTCTTCAACCCTAAATTTGCACTTTTAGATTTTACTGAAATTTGCATTTTTAACATTCTTTTATTTATTTTATTTATTTAGAAATCATCTTAGAATAGGACTTGGTTATGTTGTTTTCTCAGTAAAATATATTTCGTACAATATATAACTATAGAACAAAATACTGTAGAATGATGTTTCATCCCATTGAAAGAATAAGTTTTGCGAAAAAAGGTGGAAGGTATCTCAAAATAGAGTTTGAAGAATTGTAAATAAAATTCACCTGCGGCTTTTGTTTATGGTTTTGAAACATTTTCTAAACTTCTTTTGAGTTTTGAGAATTTTTTTAGAAAGTATCAACAGCTTTCATGATGTATTATGTATGAGGGGGCTTGATGCACGAGTTTTTCTTTCTTGAAAAGAACGCATCTACACATGTCCTATAACTTTTGGAAAGTACAATCTTTGCAACTTTCAGTTTTAGCATACTTGAAAGTCTATCTGTAACATATGATATATAAAAACCTACAAAAACTTTTCGGAGGCTTTCATACAATTTTTTTCATATAAAAGGATAAACAATATACCAAATGTGCACTAATACGATGTAGCATATATGTCTAATTATGTAGCGTTGTAAAAGAACATGTAATAAAATGTACTAAACTGTAAAGTATCTTAAAGTAACAATAATATCTGCTTATCAAATTATTTTAAGTAATTTAATTAAATTGTTTATTAATGGCTATTCAATAACTAATAAGACTAAATTTATAAAAAAATACAGAATAACGTTCATCATCAATTTTTATATGAATTTTTAAAAAGTAACTTCAGTGCGACGAAATGTATTTATCCCAACATTCTGTCCACTTTTTAAAAACTTGTGAACGTTAAGTTTGTGAGAGCTTTTTCAAAACCTCCTTCGCAGGTTTTAGAATAGCTTTGTTGCTTTCAAAATGTTTGCATCGTAATGGTTTCTTACGTTGAGGAAACAGCCAGAAATCACTGTCGTAAAATAATCACTGAGTAAAATAATTCTCAGAGCAAAGATCTCGAACGCTGATTTTTCAGACGAAAACAAACTTTAATCGCATAACTTTGTTCCAACGACGCTTACATTTTGACAACTGGCTGCATCTCGTAGGCGCCCACCGAAGGACTTACCTCCGAAGAGTTTAGACATGCTTTGTTGATTTCAAAATGTTTGCATAGTAATGGTTCCTTAAGTTGAGGAAACAGTCAAAAATCACTGATGTTAAATAATTCTGTGATTCCCCTTGATGATAATAGCAGCAGTGTTAATCATTTTATCTGTGATGGAAATTGAATGTTGTCTCTCACGTTCAATATCTTCCACATTTTTCCGGTCTTCCTTAAAAGATTTATGCCAGCAAAAATTAATGACTTTAAACATTATTTCATCGTTGAAAACTTCACGTATAGTATCAAAGATCTCCGATGCTGATTTTTGCTGACAAAAACAAACTTTAATCGCATAACTTTGTTCCAACGACGCTTACATTTTGACAACTGGCTGCGTCTTAGTAGGCGCCCGCCAACAGGCTTCAATTTAATCACGTGATACTCAGAAACATGAATCTGTACACGCTAACTATCGGTAGCTTTTGACAATACAGACAACAGACATTTTTCATGCCACATAAATTAACATTCTGATGAGTGGTTTCGTGGCAGTAATGTTAGTCTTATTACTTATTGAACTGCCTACGTACAAACTTCATATAACTATGAACTTAACAAAAACTTACAATTTGTAAAATTATCTATTTGGAGTACGGCTGGGCGATATACCGATATATCGTCATACATCGATATATAACTATTACCACGGTAACGATATTTAGATCTCTATCCGTCCGATATATCGGGAGAAACGGAAATACGGGACATAATTACGGAGAAATTGAAATACTGACTCAAAAATACATAACTTTTTATAGTTCTGTATGATGGATGAGGGCTTGAAATTTCAAGAAATTAACTGCATTCTTCAATCGGTTATTTTATTTTTAACTATAATACAAGGGAAAATTAACTACAGGGCCGCCGAAGATCAAGGTGGAACCATTGTCAGATTGGTCTCCAGATCCCACTCCCCTAAAAGGTTTTCAAGAGCGGGGCCCTTCTAAGGACCGCGTTCCTAGTTTCTGACAAGGCTGATATGGCCTCTCGTGGGCCCTGAAAAGTGAATGCGTGTTGGTTAAAAAAGCATCTTAATGCAACAATTAAAAATTAACCAATAGATGTATCAACACGGTTCATAATTAAGTAATTAAAAGTAAACCATTGACATTACGCTGAATAAAAGGTTTGCGAAATATACTGAACAGAAATGTTTGTATTCTTTACTAATAATAAAGCAGTAAGTCTCTCTGTCCGGAGGATGTCTGTAGGATGTCTGTAGGATGTCCGTAGGATGTCTGTGACGCGCATAGCGCCTAAACCGTTCGGCCGATTTTCATGAAATTTGGCACAAAGTTAGTATGTAGCATGGGGGTGAGCACCTCGAAGCGATTTTTCGAAAATTCGATGTGGTTCTTTTTTTATTCAAATTTTAAGAAAAAAAAACTATCATAAATTACGAAACGTTTATCATAACGTGGAATCGTAACATGGGCACAAGCCAATTGGCGAGATACGAAATTATCATAACGTGGAACTGTAACGTCGGTACAAGCCAATTGGCGAGAAAATTCACCATACATCATTTGTAAATATACAAGCGAACCAAAAGACCTTCAATTTTTCTATTACGGGCGAAGCCGTGCGGGTGCCACTAGTAAAAAATAAATGAAAAACAAAAAAAAAACTAAAATGCACCGCCAGCTCAATCATTTCTCTCCGAGCTGTCGTATCTCACTTCAGCCACTCATAGCTGAATGAAAATAAACTATTTTCATTCATCTTCTTTACTAATAATAAAGCAGTAAGTCTCTCTGTCCGGAGGATGTCTGTAGGATGTCTGTAGGATGTCCGTAGGATGTCTGTGACGCGCATAGCGCTTAAACCGTTCGGCCGATTTTCATGAAATTTGGCACAAAGTTAGTATGTAGCATGGGGGTGTGCACCTCGAAGCGATTTTTCGAAAATTCGATGTGGTTCTTTTTTTATTCCAATTTTAAGAAAAAAAACTATCATAAATTACGAAATTATCGTAACGTGGAACCGTAACATGGGCACAAGCCAATTGGCGAGATACGAAATTATCATAACGTGGAACCATAATGTCGGTACAAGCCAACTGGCGAGAAAATTCACTATACATTATTTGTAAATATACAGGCGAACCAAAAGACCTTTTGATTTTTCTATTGCGGGCGAAGCCGTGCGGGTATCACTAGTCGATAATAAGAGAGAAAATTTTGATTCCGTTCATAACACGAGGCACAACTTGAACCGGTAATCCAATTTCAAAGCCTTATCGCCGGCAACCCTGACATTACCGTTAATGCGCTGACATAGTGTTTTTCGTGAAAGTTGTACGCATTAACGTTAATGCGATGACATAGTGTTGTTTGTGAAAGTTGTACGCATTAACGAAGATGGAATTGAGTTCTACATTCACGGGCATGGGTTCTTTGTGAAAGTTCTACGCATTTTCGGAAGAGTAACAAGTATCATGATTGAAGAAGCTGAGCTTGTTGATTGATGACATTTATTGGATGGTTTACCAAGATTCTCTAAGACTGTCGGATGAAGATAAAAAGTAAGTACAATTTTTAAGCATTTTTTTTTAAATTCACTAATGTAACATAAATGAATAATAAACATAATTCGTGGATTTCAAAACTTATGAAAAATTTCATAGAAATAAAAAAAATGTCTTAAAATTTATTTAAAAACTCCAAAAAAGTTTACTGCATTAATTTTGATAATATTCAGATTTTTTCAAAATAAATAAATAAATGAATTTTTTAATTTTAATTTTTCCCCCCGAAAATATTTAAGTTACATATAAAATTGCAGTGCATTTATAGCTGCATTCTTTAAAGATTTATTATTAGTATTTTACTCAATCTTACTCAAGTAAAAAGTCTTAAAGCAAAAGGTATTAAGTGAATAAAAACAAACTATTTAAGACATCAATACGAAATATAGTTCAAAGTACATTCAAATTAATGCGACTGCTCAAATTGAAAGATTTAAACAAAATATTGAATTGAATATTTAAAACTTTTTCGTTGCGAAGCATTTTTGTCATGCATTAAGCTATACCATTGAGCACGCCCTCCTCCCACTCCTCCAGGAAAGTTTTGAATTAGAAAAATAATATTATATTTGGAAATGTTTTTTTGTTGTTTTTCAATCCTTTGCACCCCTACCCCCCCCCCCCAAGAATGTATCGAAATATCGATATTTGGAGAGCGATATATCGCGGTATTAAAATTCTGATATCGCCCAGTCCTAATGTGGAGTCAAATCACGCTATGGATATCCTGTCATTAGTTTACCAGGATAATTCCTGGATGAATTTTAATATTACGTAATGATGCTTTTAACGTTTTTTCATAATGATTTCAGCAAAATCATCTCTCTTATCCTTATATTGTATTATTAGTGGTACCCGCACGGCTTCGCCCGTAATAGAAAAATTAAAAGGTCTTTTGGTTCGCCTGTATTTACAAATAATGTGTTAGGAATTTCTCGTCAATTGGCTTGTACTCATGTTAGGGTTACACGTTATGATAATTTCGTATCTCGCCAATTGGCTTGTGCCCATGTTACGGTTACACGTTATGATAATTTCGTAATTTATGATAGTTTTTTTTCTTAAAATTGGAATAGAAAAAGAACCACATCGAATTTTCGAAAAATCGCTTCGAGGTGCACACCCCCATGCTACATACTAACTTCGTGCCAAATTTCATGAAAATCGGCCGAACGGTTTAGGCGCTATGCGCGTCACAGACATCCTACAGACATCCTACAGATATCCTACAGACATCCAGACATCCAGACATCCTCCGGACAGAGAGACATTCAGCTTTATTATTAGTAAAGAAGAAGATTAAAAACTGAGCGTATGTATCTATGTAAGTAGTCCAAGTTACTTCTCCCGAACGCCAGTTAACTGACCATCGAACCTGGTATCGATGGATTTGTCATTTTCCCGTCTTTATGTTTGGCTATTTAACATAATCCTCCGATAATAATTAGCGGAGATATTCATTAAAAACTATTAATTATGATACTTGGGTTTCGACATAAAATCCCTATTTTTCGAAGGCTTTCCTGAATTCAAATTATTATTCAGTGCTTCATCTCAAAAATGCTCGTAACAATGCTTTTTTTTTTAATTTGTAGCGTGAAGAAAATCATTTAGAAGAAAGATATGTTGCCATTTTTTTCTCGAATATGAACAAATAAAATTCTGGCATTTGTTTCGAGGCTTTTCTTGTAATCGGGGGATTTAAAATGATTCCCTTTTGGCTATTTTTCCGAAATCTGTCGCAAAATGTATTTGCGCAGGCATTTTTTGTATTGTTTGGCATGCAGGGAAATGCTTTATTGTGACAAGGCTGAACTGAATCCGGGCACTTAACTGTTTTGCTATTAAAACCGTTATTTTATGTGAGTAAAGAAACGAAAAAGTGGTCAACTATTTACGCTATCTACTGGAATTTAGGATTAATCCACTATAGTCAAGGTTAAAATTTTAAATATCAAAATATCACGAAAAAGGCAATTGCTCCGATAAAATGTAGAAGAGTAAAAGCATATTTCACCCTTCATACCTTGACGGGCGACTTTCTAGTGTGTAAAATACGAAAAAGAAAATAAACAAGACTATTTTCCCCCTTTGTATGTTGCAATTTACTTCATTGCTTTTATTAGAAAATCATTAAAAAAAAAAATATTGTATAGAATAAACCTATCTTTCATATACCACTGTATTCCGAATAATGGAAAGCTCTTACATACAGCCGATACAGTCCAATAATTGTTCTGTGTAAAATTTTTTACTACTTGTGTAAAATTAATTTGTAAATATTACTGTTAATACATATGTGTTTGTACTCCATACTAAACCAATTAAAAAACACTGTGGACAGTGCCTTTGGCGCTCTTTAGAGTTGAATTTAATACTAACTCATGTTGAACTATAGTCAAGATTTTTCTTAATGTTTTTTTATGACGTTTGTAATTTATGTTTTATAATTTGTAAGTTTTTTAACTCTACTTTTTTTTTTTTAATTTTGCTTACTGTTATGTATGTGTATTTTGTTTGTTAATAAATTTTATCTTATCTTATCTTCGCGGAAGTAGGAATTTCTGAAAAACAAAATCAGCACAACATACTTCTAACACATACTTTAATATCATGCTTTTTTATTCCTGATTCTTAGACAATCTCAATTGACTTTCTAAATAAAAGGAGTGCCTAAAAGAATAATCAATAATAGTAAATTGACTTTTCATCCTCAATAACCAATTACTTCAGGCACAACACTAGATGCTAATGCAAAAATCGATATTAGCAGAGAGTTTCTCAGATTTCGAAATGTTGGTAACTATTGTCTGACAAAGTGTAGAATTCTTATGTTGTAGAAGGAGAGAGGGCACTACAGTCTTTTTCGTGTTTCAAACACAATCCTACTCAAGTTGTTTTCAGAAAGAAATGGTTTATATGTGTCTTCAATTGTGCAGAAACAAGTATAGTTGTTTTATACTTTGTTGTTAATAAAAGCACAGTTAAACTCGCTTAAAACGATCTTGTTTAATACGAAATAACGGCTAAAACGAGCAATAAACTGAAAGTCTCGGCTAAGACGAACAACAATTTCTAACCTCTTTACTTGAAATGTTGAAGGTTGAATACTATAGACTTCTCTTTTTTAGAAATTATTCACCAATTTGTTAGGCAGTAGCCGTCCCGTTAAATATCGAGATGAAAATATTAAATATTGTACATTGAAAATGAAGCCCCTACATCTGTTAACCAGAGGACATTTCAATTCACTCGGAGATTAAACTGTTAATCTTCCATCATGGATTACAACCCATTCTGCGATTGTCGATTATCAGTTTCCTTCTTCAATTTTTTCAAAAACATTCATTTATAAGAAACAAGTGACTTTTTTCTGAATGTACAACATGTTCTGAATGTAGATTGCAACGTGTGTATTAGTTGTAATGTTTTATAAATAAAGGTAAGCATTTCTTCGTTTTTTTCACATTATCACTCATTCACGGTAGTTACGAATAACGGCCAATATAAGCAAACTCGTGCATTTTTGAGATTTCGTATTAACCGAGTTCAACTGTACTTTAAACCATTTCAAAATAATTTTTACTCATTTATGTAAATCTTGTGAAAAAACTAATCAGAAATAATGTGTAGTTAAGTCTTTATTTATTTATTTCAATACTTATTCAATGGTTGCAACTGATGAGTTTCATGAAGAAAAATACTGTTTGCCCAAATTTAAAAGTTTTATTCTCATCCCTAAGTAATAGGATGTAGTAACCTGAGCAATGCGTCCTTTTTTAACTCAAAAATTGATTGCATGACATGTATTACGGTGAATCAAATGCAATTTTTGTAACTTTTCAAGAGCAAATCGGATTTTTTATGAAATTTTTCCCCATTCGTCAAAACATCTAATTGAATAAGCAAAATAAACAAGCACCTTTAAGTGAGCTATTCAAAACATCAGAGTCGCATAAACATATTTAGACTCATCTTTACGAAGGAAAAAGTAGAAATGCATTATCTTGAAGACCTTGTCTTATTGCATTTTGTATATAAATAAAAAATTCAAAATGAATAAATCAAATACAAATAGAACATTTAAAACATTTGTTCGTGAAGAAAAAAAAAACATCTCGGTTCAGTGTATTGTGCCTTCTTAATTATTTCTTAATGCTTCCTAGCATCAGTTAATGCACTATCTATCTCGCTTACAAAAATCAACATCTAAATCAAATTTTGTTTGATCTCCATTAAGAATCTCATAACTAACGCTATATTACCTCGTATCTTTACCACATAATTCTTTTGATGCTTTTTTTATCAAAACAAATCGATTGTTTCTTAACACCTGTGTGCCTTATTGTTTTTACTTCCTTTTACAAACAAAGAAGTATTGTATTCGCGAAAAAAATTTCATCCAAAAATTGGCCTTAATTTTCATTTTGCTCACCCCCAAATGAATGTTGATTTTTTTTTTCAACTCGACCACACGTGGATATGTGCCTAGGAACGTACAGACACCCAAAATATCCATTTTGACGATCCCCGAGTTAATTACAACGAGTTTTCTCGTGACGTCTGTATGTATGTGTGTATGTTATGTCGCATAACTCAAGAAAGGTATGTCCTAGAAAGTTGAAATTTGGTACGTAGACTCCTAATGAGGTCTAGTTGTGCACCTTCTTTTTTGGTTGCATTCTTACGCTCTAAAGGGGCGCTCTAAATTTGGCGGAAAACTAGGCGATATATCGCCAGTCTTTTGGTCGCCAAGTTTTGTAGCCAACTTGGCGAAAAATTTGGCGGGTTTTTTTTCTTTTTTTAAATCTGTTTCAGTTTGGCCATTGTTGGTGATATTTAGAGAGTAAACTATTGAATCACATTAAAATTGCCAGTAATGGGGAAATGACATTGAATTGGAGTAAAAGGAAGTCATGTGGTTCGCACATCAACTCGTTTATTTAAGTACTAGTGATACCCGCACGGCTTTGCCCGTAATAGAAAAATCAAAAGGTCTTTTGGTTCGCCTGTATATTTACAAATAATGTATGGTGAATTTTCTCGCCAGTTGGCTTGTACCCATGTTACGGTTCCACGTTATGATAATTTCGTAGTTTACTCGTCCATCTAATGATATTTTTTTTCTTAAAATTGGAATAGAAAAAGAACCACTTCGAATTTTCGAAAAATCGCTTCGAGTTGCACACCCCCATGCTACATACTAACTTTGTGCCAAATTTAATGAAAATCGGCCGAACGGTTTAGGCGCTATGCGCGTCACAGACATCCTACACACATCCTACAGACATCCAGACATCCTCCGGACAGAGAGACATTCTGCTTTATTATTAGTAAAGAAGATAATTTCGTATCTCGCCAATTGGCTTGTGCCCATGTTACGGTTCCACGTTATGATAATTTCGTAATTTATGATAGTTTTTTTCTTAAAATTGGAATAGAAAAAGAACCACATCGAATTTTCGAAAAATCGCTTCGAGGTGCACACCCCCATGCTACATACTAAATTTGTGCCAAATTTCATGAAAATCGGCCGAACGGTTTAGGCGCTATGCGCGTCACAGACATCCTACAGACATCCAGACATCCTCCGGACAGAGAGACTTTCAGCTTTATTATTAGTAAAGAATGCAACTACGAAAGTAGTGCACCACCAATTTCTGCTTACAAAGGTTAAATGCTAGTAAAAAAAAATCGAAATACAAGTAATATAAGGTAATGAATATTTGGTAGGAATCCAACGATCCATTTTTTCTTTAATATCTTCTTAGACTGAAAAGTTCGACATTCAACACATGTAGGTAGAATTACTTAAACCACAATTACGCATTCTTTCCGAAAGAAAGGTAAAAGAATTTTTAAAAAATAATGCATGTAAGTATAACTACTAGTAAAAGAAAACTTCGTATCAAACTCTCATTAAGTACATTTAGGAAAATAGTCCGAATAAATGCTCCATTTTTACCTTTCTTTGCTTTGCGTAAAAGTTCAAGACTCTTCAACAAAACTTATAAAATATTTTTCTCAAACAAAGGGTATCCACAGTTTACATACAGACCAGCATCGAATCCTGGTGCAGTAAAATTTGGCACGATTGGGTCAATATTTTATTTACTTAAAGGATCTTCAAACAATTTCCCTTCGTACATGACTTTAAAGGCAAAGGGAAAGTCAATAAAGGTTCCATCTGAAATAATTTTCTTGAGGAAAACGAATTACTTATTCTATTACAGTAGTGGCCACGAAAGTGGGAAGGAATTTCGCTGTTCTTTGTTAAGTGCTTTACGTTTTGTTTGATGTCATCTGCTTTCGGGAATGGGGGGAAAGAAAAGTAACAGAAAAATAAATAGCATCGAAAAAACTTCAGAAAGGAAAACAGGTGTATAAACAATTCTTCTAACATATGTCTCTAAACGCGTTTCTTTTCTAATGAAAACTGAAAGTTCTCTGAAACAAAGGCATATTTTTGTTATGTTATTTGAGAACTTGGTTTCATCTGTTTGACTTATATTTCTGGGAGCTTGAACTCTTACTTTTAGTGGTTAGAAAACTAAAATATTAATATATTTTATTTATTTAATTTATCATTCGCTTTTTTTTTTTCAAATGTGTCATTTCTATGCTTAAAACATTAAAACTTGTTAAATAAGTGTATTTCTAACTTTTTTTTTTTTTTTGCTTTTGAAGGGTTTTTTTTTTTTTTTTTTTTTTTGAGCAATCACGATTGCTTATTGTTCTCATTTGACTGTTTTTGGAGTTGCGCTGATTTTATTTTCCCACCGTCACCCTCTTCACCATCACCATCGACGGGCTCCTCACGATGCTGCTCCTATAGCGAAAGCCGCCTCCAGGTTGCATCCATGTCCTACTCACACGCGCATACACACACGCACACGCACGCACACACACACACACTCTAACACATACAGACACATACACACACACATTCATACAGACACCCACACATACACACAACTACCTACACATTCATATCTGCACACAGACACAAACACATGCCTACACACACATGCACAAACACCTCACACACACATTCATACACACAACTACCCACACACTTATGCTAGCACACAGACACAAACACACATACACATAACCCGTACATCAACACATACCCCCACACACAAACACACACGCCTACATACACACACTCGTGATTGAGAAAAACATAATTTGAATTCAAGATGTCAAAATTCAAATAATTTTTTTCTTTTTTTTTTTCAGAAAACGTAAGATTCTTCAAAATAATTGACACCTTCATAATGCATTAACTATTGATTGAAATACTGAAACTAATAAATAAATCCATTTTAATCAGTGTTTCTATTCCTATTAATTTGGAAGATTACATTACCATTCTAATAAATGTAATCTGATTGTGATATTCTTAATTGAAATGGACCTCCAGGTATAGTATTTCCTCATTTATAAATTTTCTGTTAATCGCAACTTCAAGCAAAACTGCATTATCATTACGCAGGAAAAAATACACAAACATCGAAAAAATCCTCATATACGGAAATATATGTCAAGACATGTTATGAGTTTTTATTCCGCTCACCGTTTACATCGCTTAACTGACAAAAATCAAGATCAAGAGAAAAAGAAAGTTCAGTTAGGGTTACTACAAGCCCCATAAGAAAATCTTAAGCGAGGGATGGAGAAACAAGTGGACACGGTTCTTTCAGGAATTACATATTTATGCAAGTCATTTAAATTTTTTCTCTAAACTGACCGGTAAACGAGCTGATTTGTGGACCACATGACTTCCTTTTACGCCAATTTAATGATTTTTAATCAACACTTTCAGAAAAACGCCAACACTAAAACCTTACCTGATTTGGGCGCGTCACTAATACCAAGGAATCTAAAAACATTTTAAATATTAATTTGGTTATCGTGAACCGAAGCAAAAAAAAAAAGTTTTACAGAGATGAAGTTTCCCAATGTCGACCGTTTTAACGTAATTCAAAGGAAAACTCTCTGTAAATCGCCAATAGTTCCAAATTGAAAACAAATTCGAGCTTTTTATTTATTTTTATTTATTATTTTATTTATTTATTTTTTGCAAAATCTGTCATTAACTTGGTGAAAAAACTTGGTGAGAAAAAGCTGGCCCATTTATCGCCAAGTGTTTGTTAAATTATAACATCAATTGATTTTTCATTGAAATCAAACTCAAGTGATATTTCCCAAAGAAGATATAAAAGACTACTTTTGATACATCCGAATGCAACCAAAAGAAAAGGTGCACAACTAGACTCCGCTAGGAGTCTACATACCAAATTTCAACTTTCTACGGCATTCCGTTTTCAGTTTTGCGAGATACATACGCAGATACATACATACGGACGTCACGAGAAACCTCGTGGTAATTAACTCAGAGACACTCAAGTAAAAATCATGACAATTTCTCAAGTAATGGCAGTACCACTATTACTTCTTGGTCAAGCTTTTAGACCAATGAGCCATTTTATACTTCTAGGGGTGTGGGGCAAGATTTTTGTTTGAGCAGGCGTTATATGTAATTTCATCCCTGTTTTTTCTTGTAAAAACATACTTTCAACTAACTATTATATATTGCAAAACATTATTATTAAAATCTATTATATGAACAATCAAGTAAAGCTATGGCTATACCTTATTTTAAAAAATAAATTAAGAATTCTCACTTTTTTGCGATTTAGCTCTAAGCGCTTGTCTAGAGGAATATGTTAACAGTTTTCATATCCCCTCCGTAATATTAATATTAGTTTAGCATGCTAAAAACTGTTGAAAAAATGTTAAAATATTTACAATATTTTTTTTTTTAATCAGATTGAATATTTTAAAATATCTATTATAATTATTATTTAAGATTTAATTACTCATTTTTTTTACATTAACTTTTTTATATTAATTTTTTTAAAACAGTTTCTTTAATTCAGTGTTATTGTTCAATTTAGTATTACTTACAGGAAGAATAAAGATACAAAATATTTGCATTGTTTTAAAAACTGATGTTTAAAAAAACTTTAAAATACGTTATCATATTCTGCGTGAAGTATAAAAGCAATATACAATTAAAAGAGAATATAATTAGAATTTTTAAAGAAAATGTCTTTGTACTATAGTTTCATAATTTTTTTCGTGTCTATCCAGTGATCTGAAAAGTGCACGAGACTTTAAAATTTGACAGTGAGCAGTTACATGTTTGAAAAGGAATAGATTCTTAGTGACACAGCTACTTCGGAATTTACACTGATGCATAATACGTTACAATCCCATTAATGCAATTGGAATATACTTATATGTTGCATATTAAATAATTTTTGTTTAAACTATAAGGTTTGTCCAGAATTTTTAGGAGTGTTGATATGCGCCCACCTATAGGGGCACATGTAAACAATTGAAGGCATTTTTTTTTAATACCACAAATTGAAGAAATATTTTATTTTTAAATCTCAACAAGAAAAAAAAGCGTAACAGAAGGAAATAACTGTTCAATCATGGGGATATTTTTGCGCTTAGAAATTGACAATATTTTTTTTTTAAATAAAGAAATGAAAAAAAGCTGTTCTGCCCCCCCCTCCTCCTTTTCCCTACATTTTAAAACTAGATTAAGAGAAGTTTTCATCTGGTGTTAAAAAACAACTTAAATTTAAAAGAGCAGTTTGTTTATTTTTCATTTTTTGAACACAGACAGAACCAATTTTATTTTTAAATTTTCAAACTAAAGGCAAATATATGGAGCGGCTGAAATCATTTTAGTGACTAGACGCATCTATTACATTATTAGTAACATTTTTGTGATTTCACAGCTGCTAGTAAAAATAACCTAATATCTATTTCGCAATTTGCATAAATCTTCATTAAAGCGTAACATTTTGCAGATTGGAATACTGTCTTTCAAAGAGATAATAATAAAACATAAAAATGGAAAAATTGGTACATCCTCATGTACCTAATAAAATTATTTCCAGTTTAGATTTATCCTAATGTCGTGTAATTTCATTTTACCCGGATATTTCTTCTTAAATTAGATAAAATAACATTGCGTTTTTATCTTCGCTTATTTAATTATAATGTTTTAAGCTGTAATAAATTAGATTGCTTAATATTTAGCTGAAAAGCTCGTTGTTTCAAAATATATAAATTTATTAAATTTTATGTTTATAAAGCAAATTATTTTATGCATTATTATGGATCTGACATCGCTCTAGTTAATGTCCAATCTGCATGGGATACGTCTTTCTGTATTACGTTTATGCGCTCGAAACTAGTCAGTAACTTATAGTTTTTTTTTTTTTTTTTTTTTTTTTGAGCAATCACAATTGCTTATTGTTCTCATTTGACCGTTTTTGGTGTCCGTGCCTTTTTCAACTTGGACCAGAAGTCTATGCAGCACCACCGCCCACCGTCCTCTGCTGGCGGCGCGGCGCGGAGCGGCTGCTCCGGTTTTGAGTTATCCGCTTCTCATGGTCGGAGGCGTCCATGTCCTACACACACGCACGTTCACACACATACACACACACGCCTACGTGCATACACACAGGTCTACGCACACACACAACTATGCACACGTAACCGCCCAGGAGGAGAGGCAGGCTTGGGGGGGGGCAGGAACCGTTTCTAGAAACAATAACTCCAATGAGTGGGGTCCTGTCTCAGTTCGTGATTGCGAAAAACATAATTTGAATTCAAAATTTCAGAATTCAAATTATTTATTATTTTTTTTTGTAAGAGAAAACTTAAGCTTGAAATGTCACCATAGGAATTTGTTGTATTCCAACATGCTGAAATAAAACCCGAAATGAGTAACCATGTGTGGGTATGATGCTTCTTTTGTAAACTAATTAGCTGCTTTTGAGACATCGGCTCATGGACTTTCTGGAAACATCTTCTAAAAAAACTTTTGAAATTTTTTTTTTTTTCATTTACAAGCTGTTCATTCGCTGGGGAAAGGGATGTTCATGTGATAGGCAATCGACCCTGTATCTCGCAGACTGTTCCAAATGAACACCATAAGATACATATTAATAAAAAAAAAAGATTTTTCATTATATTTGCAATTGAAGTACCACTGAGTCATATCGTTCATCTAATACAACTCGCGCAATAGGTCAAAAATTGTCGATTTTGAGTTATATAAATGTCCTGGTGCATTTTATTAGTTCGTTTGTGGCTGTCTATTTTAATCGAAAATAAAATGTTTAACCTTAATTTTGAGATGTGTCAGTGTGTTCTTATAAGAGTTTAAGCTAAGGCGCATTACACTTAAATTGATTTTCCTCGCAAAACAGTGTTTGCAGATCTGGCAGAGTTGTACTAGGTGAGCGACATGCATTTCGATTAAAACACTCGAATGGGATACCTATGCTCTAATTGGATTTTTTACCCATACCTGAATTTTTTTAATTACAAATATATCGCACACCTAGTACAAGACTGCCACATCAGCGAAAACTACTTTTCGAGAAAAATCAATTTGAATGCAATGCGCCTTAACCTAAATTCTTATACTAACACACTGACATATCTCAAAAAAAAAAAAAAAAAAAAAAAATGGTAATTTATTTTTTCGGTTGTGGCTGTCATGCATTTTAATGGAACTAATAAAAATGCACCAGGACATGTAAACAACTCAGAATTGACAATTTTTGACTTGTGCCAGAGTTGTATTAGGCGTGCAATACATGAATATTGAAAAGATTAACGCTTAAAGTCTTTCACCATCTGCGTTAAAACTAATTGGAACTTATTTAAAGAGTATTTGAACGCACCCGGCTTGTCTTGCGATTCTAACTTGATCTTGAAATGCTTTCTTACGTGATATACTTTATTCCTTTTTTTTTTTGTTTCACTGTCAGTCTTCTTAGTTTCTTTTAAACTTTTGTGACCCATCAATGGTAATTACATGTGTACAGAATAATGTCAGAAATTCTACAGTACTCAAAATTTTGTTTTCTTACGGACAAAAACGGGAAATTTAGAAAAAAAAATAAAAAATAAAAATTCTTTTGCAATCTATAGTAGTGAAATAAATAATAATAAATGTCATTTTTAGTTTGCTTTGTTTTCTATCTTTACTTATAATAAAGCTGAAAATCTGCGTCTGGATCTTTGTCACTCGCATAGCGCCTAGACCGTTCGTCCGATTTTCATGAAATTTGGAACAAAATTAGTTCGTAGCATAGCGGTGAGCACATCCAAGCGATTTTTTTGACAATTCGATTTTGTTCTTTTTCTATCCAAATTTTAAGAACATTTTACCAAGCAAATTATCATAACATGGAATATTAAATTATTATATTGCGGAAGAATAAATTGTCATAACGTGGACCCATAACATGGGCGGTCAAATTAACATAGCAAATTGGCGAGAAATTCATCATTCAGTAATATACAGGCGAACCTAATGACCTTTTAAATTTCTACTACGGGCAAAGCCGTGCGGGTACCACTAGTGAGAAATAAAAGCACAGAGTTCTGTGTCATACTATTATTAATTTGAAAGCAAAAATACTGCGTATGTTGCAAAACATATCAAATATTGAAAACACGTTGGATTGCTTTCATGTTTTGAAGATTTTTTCATCGCGCTCTTTTGGAATAAATAAACATTTAAAAATATCATCGGCTAAAATCAATAATGCAATTTTTACAAAAAATAAATGTGGCATTTAGTTGGTTTTTTCAACGAACATTCTAGAAATAATGCGAATAACAAAACTTTTTCAGAAATTAATACAGTATATTTAGATTGATAAAATTTCGCCGGAATAGATAACACAGTAATAGCTAACACGCAATTTCCCCTTCCTTTTTCTTCCTTCTTTATTCTAACCCGACGAAACGTTAATTCTGGCAATAGAATTAAACTTACGTAGCTTTCTCGCTTCAAGTGCTAGCCATATCTTCTAATTAGCTTTGAAAACCTCTTTTATCTAGCAGCCTTTTTTTCTCCATTCCTTCTAGTTGTTTTGAATTCATCTCAAAATCAATTCAGCTAGTTTCCTGCTCTTATCTCTCAGAAAATTTTTACTTTCAACGTTATCAAAGTAATGTCATTGCCTTTAGGGAAAACTTAATTGATGTTTAAAATTCGTCAAGCGCAAGTAGATATACATTTTACAATTATGTAGTTGTTGATAAGATTTCCCTATTTTCATATTATTAAAAATCTAATCATCATCGATTTTGATACTTTCCTAAATTATCTTTTTCAGGCGTTAGTTCGTAAAACTGTGTGTCTGTTAATTTTTATACTTCTAACGAAAGTGGGAAAAATTCTAAAAGCCACATTTTCTTTTCGAGATTTCTTTACAAAATCGAAAAAAAAAATCGATTTAGTATGAAGTAAATGAATTTTGTTTCTATAAACATAAGAAAAAACAAGGTCAAAATTTTGTCGATTGTATTGTATAATTAATAAGTATCTCATTATTAAGAGCGTATTGTGGAATTCATTACGGCTACATTATAGCAATAAATCTGAAAAATGTACAAATACTTGTTATTAACATTAAGAAAATCTCACGTTTCATAGCCTATGACCACTTACAGCGTGTCCTGAAAAAGACTAACTGTTTTTTAAAAATTTATAACAGGAAAAATATAAATTATAAAAAATAATTCTTGGAGGAAAATTCATGTGGTGAGTCATAAATGTTTTAATCCTGTATTCCAAATTTTAGTTGTAAATTATACCAATAGATGGCGCTGCAGATAGTAAGCCCGTAAATCAAAAAAAGGAAGAAAAAAGAAAATTACATCTTAATTTTTCGAAAATAATGAACAAAAAAAAAAAAAAAACAATATTTTCAAACAATCGTCGGCTGTAATCCCATATCGCAATCGGAGGAAAAATCGGTGAATTTCAATTCTTTTTGAGTTACCGATTTATTATGCGCAGCGCCGTCTATTGAAACATTTTTGAACTAAAATTTTGAACTCTGAGGGAAAATATTTAGGGCCCACCACCATGAATTTTTTGCAAGAATTTGTTTTTTATCATTAACCGTTGTTCTCCTGTTATAAATTTTTGAAAACAGTCAGTCTTTTTCAGGACACCCTGTACTATACTCAGTTCAGCGAGAGCTGATAGAGGAAGTAAACAAAGAGGGTTACTACTTTCATGACTTACTCGTCCGATTGGCAATGCTGTTCGCATTGAAAGCGCGGACATTTCGCTTATCTGATTGGCGCTGTTTTCAATCATCCCAGCGCCAAGCAGACAGCGGTAACGCCAATTGTCACGTTGCTTTGTTTACGTCCACTATCAGCTCTCGCTAAATGGACTATAGAAGATGCAGCTCTGACGAGATCTTTTATTCAGCTGGCAAAAAGCATAGCAACACGTGGTTCATTGGTGAGAGGATAAAATCATACTCTTAGATCAAGTGGTATTTAATGGAAATTTAAAACCTTTCTTTTATAGTAATTTTATAAAAAGACAGAAAAATACTTTCATAAATAACTAACTAAATAGGGCGATACACACTACATTGTGTCGCCCATTATGTCTCGACCACAATGGGAAAAATAAATTATAGAAGTATGGCAACTGCACGGAATCCATCCCCATATCCCGGAAACTGGGAGTTAAATGCGTTAATGGAAACGCACCCGAGAAAGGCAGACGAGCATTCAGACAAGAGGGCAATACAATTTCCCTATGCGTAAGGGGGGGTTAGTAACCTAAAATATCTTTAAAACTCCTTTTTTCAGTTTTAATTATTCAAAATATTCCACTCAAGCTTTCAAGCAACACCAAATTCATTTTTCTACCTAAATTGAAAGCTACTCAATTTAAATAGTAAAAAAAAAAAAAGCAGTTATGCGATTAGCTGATTAGCAAAAAGTTCCAAACGTGATTTTCTAAAATCGTCTATTTTTAAAACTAATATTTTTACTTTCTTCTATATATAATATATAGAATAAAGAATTGGATTCGTGCAAATTTTCGAATTTCGAAGGATTCGAACGTTTTGAGGTGTGATGAGTCCATTTCGACCATTTTTGGAAAATGTCTGTCTGTGTGGGGGGGGGGGGGGGTGTGTGTGACCATTTTTTTTGTGGCAATCTACATTAAAAACTACCGCATAAAATCGAACGAAATTTGGCATACATATGTGCCTCTACGTGAACTTGTGCCCATTGGGTTTTGGCGCGAATTCCTCCAAGGGAGGTGGAGCAATTGGACGTTTCTTGAGTTATGCGTGCCTGCAATTCCCCAAGAAGTAACTGGCGGAATCAAATAAAATTTGGTCCATATGTTTCCCCTAACAGGTACAGGTGCTGATTAATTTTGGTGTCAATAGCTCAAATGTGCGTTGAGCTATAGAATGTTTTTGTCGTCGTCAATTGTGACTGCTGTGTCTCAAGAAATAATAAACAGAATCAAACAAAAATTTTTCGACAAGTAGCCATTAAAGGGTATAAGAGCTGATTATATTTTGGCGTCAATAGCTGAAAAGGGGTGGCGCAATCAAACGTTCTTTTTTTTCCCATTGTGAGTGCCGTATCTCAAGAAGTAATGCTACGTTCTGGATGAAATTTGGAAAAAATCTGAATCCATATGTAAACAGGCGTTTGTTCATTTTTGGCGCCAATCGCTCTGTGGAGGTCTGATTTTTTTTTTTTGTGAATAAAAATAGCTTTATAAATAGGTCATTTCCCGGAAATTTAGATATTTATGTAGAGTCCGTAACGTGACTTTTTTGCCATAACATTTTAATTTACTGTTTGATTTGCAAATTATTTTAATTTGAGTTGGTGTGTTGGTAGGAAAAGCTCAAAATAAAACAAAATGCTAATCAAACAGTAAATTGAAAAGTTATGGCAAAAATGTCACGTTATGGACTCTAGATAAAATCTTAAATTACCGTGAAATGACCAAAAATGCAACAATACGAAAGATACTCGACTCTGTATATTTCGCGTGCTTTTATTTGTTGGAAAATGACCAGAAAATCACGATGATTTAAACTTTTTAACTAATGAAATCTTGTGTTTGTTAACAAATAAATGTTCGTAATTATTTTAAGCATGGCTTTTAAAATGACATTCAATTTTCATTATTTGCTTTGCTTTTGAGATAAATCGGGAATTGGGATGGTCGTCAAGTTTTGGCGTGTGTAATTTTGTTTTTGTTGGGAATATTGCTTCCTCATCAATCATAGGGAGGGATCAGAATTATAAGAAAAATATAGTAGAAAGTTTCGTGATGGCCACAACATACTATTTTTTTTTTTTTAGAAAACTGGTTTGAAAATTTCACCACAATTTATTGCTCTTAATTTTGCTAAAGAGGAATTTATGCACGAGGGTTCATATAGTTTCTTGAACAAAAGCAGTCTAGGTCAAAAACAGTCTTGTTTTTTCTTATAATCAATATTGGTTAAAATATAATAAATAATGAAACAAACAAAACTTGTAAAATTTAGTAGACAAAGAGATGCTTGAAAACATAGAAAATCGTAAGATTCTATCATTCAAACTTTTTAAGAAAATGGTACATAAAGTTTAACTATTACATATTACGTTTATAATTTAGGGTGCCGAATCCGCTTAAAATAGTTCATATTCTTTTATTCTATTCTATTCTATTCAAGAGTCACAACTGACTTCAACTGTATTTTTATGTCGAGGTCTGCATACTAGTGCCTTGCCTCCATTATTTTATATACCGATAGATGGCAGCACCATCACCGGATCGAACATTTAATGAGAATTTAGAACTAGTCCAAGAGCTAATAGCTACCTGGTACTAGCACCCCCAGAGGTATCGTTTCACTTGGAGGACATTGAGACCACGAGCATATTTAACGTCGCCCAGTCCCCTTTAATGACGACGGTGGGTCTTCGATCAGCGGGGATCGAACCCGAGCCCCTCCGGCCCCGAGTCCAATGCCCTACCGATCAGGCTACCACGGCCCCTCATATTCTTTTATATTCACGCTTGCAATAACGTTATTCCATAACTTCTACTTCAACTTACAGTTTCATGCGAAAATTTTAACTTCCTTTCAAAATCCTCCTCTAGAACCACGAAGGAAAATATTTTTTTACTCATTTTTAAGTTTGGCTACAGTCACTAGTGTTCACTTAAATGTTGGGAAATGCAGTCGCAACTAAGCAAGCTTTATATTGGCGAAACCCGGATCTAGTTTCAAGTTGCCTTCATGACAACTCAAAAATTCCCAGAGGAAATTAAGGTGAGTTAACTTAAAATTATTTTTCAGTTTCATTTTAACATTAAAAAAGTGCTATACTGTGAGAATGTGAGAAGAGTACTAAAGAATGGAAGTATACCTAACCATTTGAACAGAGGGCAAGGCTGTTTTAATCCAGATATTGTAAAATGCATTGAAACAAAATTTGTAAAAAAAATATTGCATTATGCATGGTTTGTAAAGTTTTGCATTGATAAAGAAAATTCAATTTAAAAAACAACTAACTTAGAGTCATTCATTAATATTTTCCTTTTTATCCCTTTTCCTTCCATTGGTAATCTATTAGATAACATTTACAACTAATTTTGACTACTACGAAAAAATAGCCCTTTTATATCTATACGGACGGTTCTCGCACGGCCTTGCGTATGGTAGAAAATTAAAAAAAAGAATGTGGTTCTCCTGCAAACTTACAAATAACTTCTTTTATGCGTATAATAATTTTATCTTTCAAGATATCTGTATATTTTTGGTAAATTGAAATTTTTCCACCAATGATTAGCCTCCTTTACGGCGACAGCGGTACATGTTGAGGAGAACAGACAAAACAAAATCCTGGTTGCATGTAAAATAAGGCTCATTATTGTTCGTGCTAGAAGAGTCACAAATGTCGAATTCATAGAAAATATGGAAGGCAATAAATGAGATAAGCATATCAAGACTTCCACAATGTAAACCTTATCAGGGAGTTAGGCACACGTTTTCAATTGAAATTTATTTCTTACTGTAAATAAAAAACGCAGTTCCTAAGAAAAAGAAAAAAGCTTGTTTTGCAACATTTCATTATAGTATTTCATGCTTTTGTTTTCAACTGCACTGTAAAAAGGATTCAGAAACGTTCCTGGAGAATAATGGGCAGCTGACGTGCCCAATTTCTGCCAGTAACATATCTTGCAAAATCCAGGATGTTTTCCCCTAAAAATCAGCAAACTTCCTCATATTATTTTGGAAGCATACTGAAAAATTCAGAAATCTTCCCGTTAAAAGCCAGTTGTGTCTCTGAAAAATTAGAATGATCTTAGAAAGATATAATATAACAGATAGGACTCTTCCTGATTTATCAAGGAAGTTTCAAGAGCATTATTGCAAACATGGCAAAAGCTAAGATAGAATTGCAAGTAAGTAACGAGAATTTTACTCGCCTGCAATTCTCGCAAAGCTACGTTGTCTATAATTATTCGCTTCCATTGGAAGTTTATATTAGCATGGACGATCCGTAACTGAGCGGAAGCCGATACATTTTATAATTACGCTCAGTCAATCTTTAAACTGGGAGCTAAAAATATTTTTCACAACAGTGAAAAGTCGACATTCGTACAATTTGTAGCAATTCAGGAAACTGTTTGACAATGAAACTTGATTTTACCAGGAAGTGGATAAAAACCATTAAAATTCCGAAATGTAACACGGAAATACCCAGTAACGTTTCGGATTTTTTTTACAGTGTGGTTTTACTTTGGATACGTCCAAGGCCGAGCGCCAATAATCTCTAGCTGCACTGTATTCATGCACGCCTGTCATTTAATTAGGCACATCATTTTTGCCTTCAAATTTGGGAAATATCCTTAAGTTGTTATCAAATGCTTAACAATTTATGACATCACTTCCGCTATATTACTTTCGTGAGTTTAGTGCCACTGTCAGCTTCTTTTATTTAACGATTTGTGTGTTTAAAAAACCTTTGTTTTATTTTCTTGAATTCTTGAATTAAATTCCTTAAAATAGTTTTATTATAAAGAAGTGAAATATTTGATAGGAATGCGTTCAGTTGATAACAAATTTAACAGCAAATCTGAACTGTGTAACCTAAACGATTGACAAAATAAGTATTTTTTCTTGGAATTAGCTCAAATTAAAATGTTTTCATGATTGAAAAAGAACTAACACCGCGAATTAGAATTTATAATAATAAACCCATATCACACAACTAAAATAAATTCAATTTTAGTTTTAATTCAACTATATTTCAGTAAAAGTACAAAAGTAAGACAAAATACAAAACAAAAAGGAAGTAACAAACCAATAGAAGCAGTGTCGGCTATTAGGAGAGGGAGGGCAAGGGGGAACCCCCCCCCCCCTTCTTATGGTTCATTTATTTTCCAATTCAGAAACCAAAACTAAAAATTATAAAAAAAAAAAGCAGAAGTGTCAAAACTTTCAAAACATAATTATTTGTTTTACTTTGTATATCTGTCTGTTATTTAGATTAAGCAGTAACTTTTATCTTACGTATTCATTGTTTAAATATTAGTTAATCAATTGTTTTACTTAAACAAACCATACTTGCTTAATGAAATTATTACCAAGTGTTAGTGACATCTCAACTATTCCCTACTTTGAGGTAAATAATGAAAGTCTGATTCATTTCTAAGTGTTTCTTTGGGAAAAGTTATTGTGTACATAAATCATCAAAATCTTAAGAAAGACGTTAAATGTGCATTAATTACCCCTCCTATGCTCTCAAAACCAGTCTCAGCAAAAGTTTGTACTTTTTTTTCTTTCATTTTCTTGCTGCCGAGTCATTTCACGATGATTTAGACATTTATGAAGAGTCTGTAACTTGCCCCTTTTTTGGCATAACTTTTTAATTTACTGTTTGATTGTTGTATTGTTTTATTTTGATCTTTTCCTGTATACACAGCAACTCAAATTGAAATAATTTTTAAATTAAGGGGCTACAGTACCTCAAAAATGACCAAACGATCAAAAAAAAAAAATATTGCTTATTTCGAAACTAAACACTATGCCAAACACAGGGGAAAAGTTTCATTGCTTTAGTTCAAATATTTAAAAAGTTATGAATGGTTTTAGGTCATGCTCGCTATGTGTTCTTATGTAAAAAGAAAACTTTTAATTGATTTTTCTCGATGATCGTTTTTTTTTTTTTTTTGTGTTTTCGTGTCATAAGAATCCCTAAGGATTTTTTTCTATTAAAGATACAGATTTAAAGTAATACTTTTTACAATTAAGATAATATATTTAACAAAACTTTGCATTGGATAAGCATTTTATAAATTACTCAAATGTTTCGAGTATGTTATACCTTTAAAAACCAAAATTTTTTTGAAAAAAAATTACGATTTTTTCCGTAATTGATCACAGAAAATTTTCTAGATTTTTAGAGATGATGATTGTGATCGTTTAGCAAAAAGATTTTTTTATATTAGTTTAAAAACAAAAAAGCCTTAGGGATTTTAAAAAATAGAAATTTTCCTAAATGTTTGAATTTTTTAAAAAAAGTAAGCAATATTTTTAAAAATATTAAAAAAAATTATTGATTAAAAAGTAAGTAAGCATGTTATAGTTTCAACAAAAAATAGAATTTACTAAAAAAAATGCTTGAAAGGTACTGTGAGCCCTTAAACAGTAAATTAAAAAGTTGTGGCAAAAAAAGATCACGTTACGAACTCTACATAAATGTCAAAAATACCGTGAAATGACCCTGTCGCTAAAAATCCTATGGCTTTTAGCTGTTGTCCCGCCACCCCCCCCCCCCTCCCCACTTTTTAGTCCCACTCGCCGCCTCTAAATAAAGGGTGTTTTTTTTTTTTTTTTAGAGGTATAGAACTTTAGGTTCAAATAAAACACTGTTAATTTTTTATATACATCGCCATGAATTTGGCTCTATTCGAAAGATGATTCTTTGCCATTTTTATTTAAATGTGATTTCTGGTATATGGCCACTTCGGCTGGCTTGGAGAACGTCTAAACGGGAAGTCCAATTTTCTATTACTTTTTTCAGCAATGGGGGGCCGTATGTGGCGAATGTTCTCGTCCAAGGCGTCAATCGTCTGTGGCTCATCGGTGTAGACCTGAGACTTCACACAGCCCCACAAAAAATAGTCCAGCGTAGTTAAATCGCATGATCTCGCAGGCCAATTCACGGATCCATCAAGCAAAATTATTCGTTCACCGAAAGTTTCTTTCAATAAATCAATTGTGACACGCGCTGGGTGGCGTGTTGCACCGTTCTGTTGTCTATTCATGATGAAATGGCAAACCAAACTAAACACAAAACAAGTGACAACTATTAAAATAGCCCACAGATCAAACGGTGTTACCGACTTGAAGTTATATACCTCTAAAAAACACCCTTTAGAAGTCTCGAAACATGGAGAGTGAGTGGGCGGAGGGAGGGGAGTGAAAGTTGCGAATGTTAGGACAGAAAAGAGATTTCTTAAAACCTACTCTTAATATTGCTTAAATAACGACAAAAAAAATGTGTAAATTATCCATTATCCGACTACAGATTTCGGCTATTTTATATGTGAATAAATGTTCCTTTTTTTTTTCTTTGATGGAATGAGCAATTTCTCATTGATTGTCAATTATTTTCTACGTCAAGTCTCAGATCGCATCTAAAAGTGTGTGGGATTGCTATGGCTAATTTCATTATTTGTTAAGGAACGGATACGCAGGGCAAAATTAAATTTGATGTATTTTACATACTTATTAGATCACGTACCAAATATATTAAGGTGAAAGTAATAAATAAAGTCAACAAAAGTTAGTTCATAACGTAACTTCGATCAAACTTTTTCTATTTTCTATCCAAATAACACGTATTAATAATTTAATTATTAAAACACAAATGCCCATTATTTTCGCACAAGAACAAAATGTATCACGCTATTCGTCTGATTCGAAAACATGTTTTTTCATTATTTTTGTCCGTATTATTTCAAAGCATAGGAGGCTTATACTAAATTGAAACACTGAAACGTAAACAGTAGATAAAATTTCATTGAAGACTATTTCTTACCGAATTATTGTCTTTTTTCAATAGTATCTTTACATGAATAACATTTCATTAAGAACGTTTCAACTTTTGTTTTGCGCTATTTGATTTACTTCCTTCAAAAAATCTAAATTGGATTTCAGTTTCTCGTTTCGCTCTTTTGTTTTGAAGGTTTTTGATTCAAAAGGAGAGAACTTAATATCGTTTCTCATTTCTTTACTAAGAGAAATGTTATTCTTTGGAAAAGTTCAAAGCTTAGATTGTTTTTAAAAATTTGCTCTAGTGATCTCATTTTGATTATTTTTCCCTTCCAAGTTTGTTTTGAGAGTTAATTAAAATTTGTGTTTCATTGATCATTTGATTTTCTGAAAGAAAACGCAGAGAATGTTAGTTTATGCATTTATTTTAAATAAAAAAATGTATTAAGCAATAATATGATTTATTTATATATTATTTATACATATTAACATGATCGCGTACTCAGTAAAACGATGTAAGAACTTTCCTGGAAAATGGCAGCAGTATTCCTAATTTCTGCCAGTAAACATGTCTGGCAAAAAACAAGTTTCCAGATCGGCAGCAATTTTTCTGAAATTAACCTGAAATTATTCTGTAGAATTCAGAAACAGTCATAATAAAAACCTGTAAAGTTTCAATTTTCTTCTTACGTTTACAATACAGTGCTGGTAAAAAAAAAATTGCATCACCCTTGCATTTTCACAACAACGGGATTATGTGAGAAGTTTTGGTCGATCGATTAGCGTTGAATGTATGTGAAATTCTGCAAAACTTATGGAATAAATATTTAACTGCAGGAATCCGATAATTGTTTACGTAGATCGGGGCTGTTTCCGGGCCAAGGCAAACTGCTGTCCCCATGCTCATTTTTTTTTCATTCCTGAACCTGCGTGGGAGTTTAGAGAAAAAAAATACTTAACCCCATGTCATTTTAAGTCTAATGGCAGAACAAAGGTTTTTAAATTGTTACTTTGCAGTTTTGCCCTATGGCACGGAGCAGAATCATCCTGGAAAATGACGTTTGGAACTGAAGTAAAGTGATCCCGGATAGTAGGAAGCAATTTCTCCTCCGAAATGTCGATATACCACCTGAGTGTTTGCTGTTCCTTGCACAAAGTGAAGCCCACCAACTCCTTGATCTTCTGATCAACCCCAAATCATCTGGGGATACATCCCCAAATCATCTGGGATACGGGATGCTTGACTGTGTGTTGAATGCAGTTGGGATGATATTCCTCTCCTTTGCGGCGCGGGTGAATCATTTTCGCGGGTCGCATATGATCCTCGAACATTAGGATGGACAAACTTTCTAAGAAATCTCGATTAAGTCATCTTACGAACAAAAGAAATCCCAATCGGTCCATAACTCTTTCCGTACATAGTTTCTGGTTCTTAACATTGAATTAGATATAAATATAAACAATAAAACACTAGATAACACAAAATTTCAAAGCGGGCCCCTTTTTGCTTGCGTTCCGCAAGTTGGGAATTATGTGCTAAGAAGATTCTTAAACAATTTTTTTTTTCAAACAATAACATCGGACCACGTAAGCTAGTTTTGTGGGTTCAATATGACCGGCGGGTCGTGTGTTAGGTAGCATGCTCAATGAAGTCCAACTTCAAACAAAAATGTAATATCAAGATCGGTACATTTTTTTTTTTTTTATTTGTAACATTGAACACAGAAACGTGCCTTAAAAATCAGTTTCGCGGGCCACATATTGCCCACGGACTGTAGACTGGGTGTGAGTGGCTAAGAACACTCACTTTCAAGTCACTTATAATAAACAATAACAACGATCCACATGTGACCCGTGGGCCTTAGGTTGGGTTAAACCAGTAAGCACTCACGATGAAGTTTCCCTTTAGGGTAAAAGTAGAATCAATTTTTTAATTTTCTTAAAACAGTGTGAACTTTTCGGAAGCTATGCGGAGGCTTGCCAGCTTCCCCCACGCCCTCGGTAAAAATATTCAAATATGCATACAAAAATCATTGAAATCACTGAAAAATCTAGTAAGAAAATTTTTTAAGATAATTTTTCAGTTTTAAAACGCGTTGTCGGGCCAAAATTTTCGGAATGTTTGGATCAAAAACACACCTGCCTTAAACCAAAAAAAAAAAAATAATAACAATAATAATAAACGACATTAGGTTACAGCACACCAGAAGCATCTGTGCAACGCGCCTCATATGATTCACGGACCGCAGGTTGAACATCAGTGTCTTTCAACATTTTTGATGAAGTCATCTTTCAAACAATAACAACCGGCCACATGGACCAATATTGCGGCCCCCATGTGACCGGCGGACCCTAAGTAAAGAAAAGATGGTGAACACCTTGATTACGTTGCGCTTCAGTCGTGGGGGGGAGGGGAACCGCACACAAACATAGCAACCAAAGGTAAAGCTTGACCAAGCAGAAATCGGGGATGACCTTGAAGTGAATGGAAACATGATTTGTATCATTTGTAATTGGTAGAAGCAGCCAGAAAGCGCCACGTAGTAAGAGGTGCGTTTTCGCTGACCCTATCTTTTTTAATATAATAACAAATATCCTATTAAAAGTAATACAAATGATTGTTTCCGCTTCAAGGCCATCCGCCATCTCTTTTTGAATCGTAAAGTTTAACCTAACAGCTGGGCACAAGGATCAACTTCAAAAACCACATGTGGCTCGCTGACCGTAGGTTGGGCATACGCGCCTAAGAACACTCTCCATCAAATTCCTTTTTAAGTAGTAATAACGCAACTAATGGATCCGCATCACAGGACACACATTGTCAGCAGGTTATAGATTGGAATAAACCGGCTAACACTTTCGATCAAGTGCCCCTTGCATCAACAAAAATTGAAAAAAATTAAGGTCCGTGCATTTGTTTTCAATTTGCAACCTTAAATATGACAACAAGCCACAAACATCAGTATCGTATGCCTCATATGCACCACGGACTGTAGGTTGTTCCTCGGTCCGACTAAAAACAATCTCATTGAAGTCTCATTTCAAACTTTAACTACGTATTTCCTATGACACACAGGCAGGGGCGGAGTGGATCCCCCAAGAGGGCTCCAACCTAGACTCGGCACGCGAAAAGTTCTACGGTGCAAAAAAAAAAAAAAAAGGCACATCACAAAACCTCGAAGATGCACAAGTTTGAATGCAAAAAGAAAACCGGAAGCGCGATGGTTCAAAGGCGCAAAAGCAAAAAAAATAAAATAAAATAAAATAAAATTTAAAAAAAATTAAAAAGATAAAAATCATAAATAAAACAAAATTAAATAAATATAAATAAAGAACTAAAAAACAAAGGCGCACAAGTTCAAAAGCGCAATGGAGGGGAGGGAACCCCCCCCCCCCCGCCGTGCACCCCCATCCAACCCGTGGGCCGATGGGCCGTGGGTAGGAGGAACGATGGTTGGGATCACCGGTTGGATGGTTTGACACATCGAGGCACATTAAACTAACTGACCTTCTTTTTGTGACAGTAGTTTAAAAATTAAAATGTAAGAAAATTCGCGTCAGTTAAACGAGCTCAGAGTTAGAAAAGTTTCGAACAATCGAGGTTCTACTACAGTTCTCAAAAAGGAGCATCTACTTTTCCAAATTAGCATGTCCTTCAAGGCGAATAAAATATGACAAACAATGCATAATAATGTAAAGATTCTACTTCAAATTAAAATTCTGTAGTTTTAACGAGAACGCAACACTGCCAAATCAGAGATGAAAGGTTAAAATTCAAAAAAATGCCAGGCGTGCTCCGAACTTAATTTTTTTGAGCTCGTAATATCTCAATTTGACAAATGGAACTCCCTCATTTGCTGAATTATAAAATACGGGGGCATTCACACATTAAGTATATCTAATGAAATGGGACAGTCAAGCATTCAAAGATCGCAACCTTGCAATTATATCCCCTAATTTGCTGAATCGTCAGACCAAATTTTCACAATGTGGCAATTTTTGGGAGGTTATACAGACCTCCCGTGACCAACTATTTGTTACCTTGGTAATATAGCCTCTACAATTATATTTTATGTTCAGAAGTTTCGATAGTGTGCATTTTACCTGACACAAAACTTTGATTTCCTGCTGACGCAAATATAAACCTTTTAAAAACAAGTGTTTCGTGTTTGTGTCTTTAGATTCTTACTTTTTACTAGTTTTTTTTTTTTTTTTTTTTTTTTTTTGGAGTGCTTCATTGATGATTTTTTTTTTTTTTTTTTTTTTTTTGTTACTTTAATTTTGATCGATAAGTATGAAGGCTAGTTCCAGAATTCAGAGTATTTTGAGTTGTTCAGGCTTCAGAATATTATATTACCAGAGTAGTCTGCTGAGCAAATTATTCAGCAAAACACATGCAACTAATATCAGTAAACTTGATATTGTTTGCATGTCTCTTTACGTTTTTATTTTATTTTATTTATTTATTATTCATCGAATTATGTACAATGTATAAAAGCTACTGACTCTATCTATAGCTTGTTATTGTAAAGTTTATCATTAAAATGGTCAAATATAAATTATTAAAGATTTTAAAATTGAGCATAAGAAAAAAGAACAGAAAGAAAAAAGTTGATCGCGATACGTTAACAATTTACTAGAAAATATAAGGATTTAAATGTTGTGTACTGATATCCTATATAACAAAATATAATCGTAAACAAAGTCTAATGCTCTAATACTTTAAATACGATCAAGAAAGGAATCAATTGCTGTTTAAATCTAATTAGAGTTTCAAAAATTATTTCAAAACTATCATACGCACAGTAAACTATTCAAAATCACAACAACTACTCGGATTTTTGTGGTCATGCAATCGCTACAACTTTGCAACTAAAATAAATTGCGAAGCCAATATCAACGAAGATTGGGATACAAATTACAATTTTAAAATAAACACTGTTATTTTACATACATTCTTGATGATAAAGAAAACTACATTTTCAGGAAAAGTGAACAAATAATAAAACTAACACTTACATTTAACTTGGATTACATCAGATCAGTCCTGCCTCAGTACACCCGAAATATCAACTAACATGGCTGCCGATATCTTGAATTCATTGGCTTCTCTTTAAAACTTCCCGTATAAAAAGAAACGCCTTTTGCGCATCGTTTTGCGCAATCTAAAGCAGTTTTACAGTTTTTCTCTGTTATTTATCTAAGCAGTATTAAACTGTAAGAAAAAACAGTATAATACTATAAAAACAACAATTATTTTTCGCAGTGTACTTGCACATTTTTATGCTGTTGTATTTGTTGACCGTCATGAGCTCATTGGAAATTTAAATTCATTTATCTTCTTTTTTTTTAATGATTCTTCGTTCTTTTAATGGATCATTGCAGCTCTCATAAGCATTAGTAATCGCTCATTTGCCGTAGCTTTACTTGTGTAAGTACCCATTTCGGGAACTTATGAACGAAACGTTTCCCCATGCTAAATATAATTATTCAAGAAAACATAGCAGCATCTATTTGCACCCTATGCTTCATGAATTACCACAGCCTCAGCTAATTTGCAAAGTAGGATACATCAAAGAAGAAATATCTGCGACGCATTTATTTTATTCACATAGAAGAGGTGAAAAAGCACCGTTGAAACTTTATCATTTTTGTCGTTTTACTTTCTGCTCGAAGAATTTAAGACCCATCTCTAACTTTCACACCGGCCTAGACAAGAGGAAAATCTCCCCGGTGAAAAGTTAAAATGTCAAGGATACGATCCGGAAGAATCATAATATGATTTGCACCCACGTCGAGAGAATTTCACGCACGGCCGCCCTTGGAAATGAGTATTCCCCTACAGTTACAGTCACTACCTGCATATGATACTCAAGAAGTTGGACGAGTCAGGTCGAAAATTTAAGGAAATTTTCACTGTACCTTTCTATAACCTGCGGTATCGAATTGAAGCTTATTTTCAAAAATAAGCAGTTATGCCTGTGAAGTTCGCTTTTCCTTTCGCGCCTTCTATTATTTTATAACAAACTGATGATAATAAATATAAATACTTGTTTTTTTTTTCTTTTTCGGCAAAAAAAACCATGAATTTATTCGTATTAACCGTTGTTCGTAAAAACCGTGAATGAGTGATACTGTGAAAAATACGATCAAATGCTAACCTATATATCTTAAGGAAGTTTTCACTATACCTTTCTATAACCTTCGGTATAGAATTGAAGCTTATTTTCAAAAATAAGCAGTTATGCCTATGGAATGCCTATGGAGCACGTTTTTCCTTTTGCCCCTCAAGAAGTTGGACAAGTCAGTTCGAAAATTTAAGGAAGTTTTCAATACACCTTTCTATAACCTGCGGTGTCGAATTGAAGCTTATTTTCAAAAATAAGCAGTTATGCCCGTGAAGCTCGCTTTCCCTTTCACGCTTTTTATTATTTTATAGCAAACTGATGACAATAAATATAAATACTTTTTTTTTTTCTTTTTCAGCAACAAACCATGAGTTTGTTCGTATTAGCTGTTGTTCGTATCAACCGTGATTGAGTGATACTGTGAAAAATACGATCAAATGCTAACCTATATATCTTAAGAAAGTTTTCACTATACTTTTCTGTAACCTTCGATATAGAATTAAGCTTATTTTCAAAAATAAGCAGTTATGCATATGAAGCTCGTTTTTCGCTTTACGCCTCGAGAAGTTGGACGAGTCAGGTCGAAAATTTTTGAAAGTTTTCACTGTACCTTTCTATAACCTGCGGTATCGAATTGAAAAAAGAGTGAGAGATTCGGGCAATTCGTTTCTTTTGATATTCATCTTTTTACGACAATACCGCATTCGGAGCTAAAATAAAAAGTTTGGTGACGGAGTAATATTATTTTAATTATATCTCATAGTTGTCTCAGTAAACCTATTATTATCTATATGTCTATGGAAATACCTATGGCTATATCTATCGCCATCATAACATACAGATATAGGTAAATGAGTATTGTATCCATCTTTATACACACTTATCTAGATTTGTATATTTGTTCTATCTGCATCTTTTATGGATTTCAAGAATGTATTTTCTACGTATATCAATTTCCATGCATTTAATATCTCTATATTTATCTATCTATATCTATAAAAAAGAATATTATAGACTTTTTAATTTAAGACATCAATAAGAAATAATGAAATACCTGTCCGTAACAAGGTAATCAAAAAATAACAGCTTAATCAAAGCACAAATGATGCAAAAAAGTATCAGGAACATATTTCAAGGCTTTCCTTGGATTTAAAAATCTGATTAAATGGATTAAAAAATCCATTTCATTACGGCTTCTTTCAGTTGACTTGACTTCCAAAAGCTCAAAATGCTCTCATTGATTGTAAGGCTCTTTGAAACTCCGAAACACTTGTCTAAAGCGCCTAGCAATATTTGCACTTTATCTACGTTTCAGTTTTATAGTTACTTGTTTCAACATTAGTGCACCGATATATACATATAGCATAACTCACAACAATATATACTTCAATTGCAACCCTGAACAGAATTCTTAGGGAAAATGAGATTGTTACAAATGTTTAACAATTAGAAAGATAGTTAAATAAAGTATCGCACTACAACAATACACACATTACAAATCATCTGCAACAATACTACTTGCTATTTACAACAATACACTAACTCAATAAAAAGTGCACACTCGATTAAATAAAGAATGGAAAAACTGCAGCAAATACATTAAAAAAAAAAAAAAAAAAAACAGTACACCGCATCTGCATCCATCCCCTGTCACTAATCTGAACTTCAACGTCTTGAATTCTGTTTTTTTTTTTTTTTTTCAATCAGGAACTGCGACAGGACTGTACTGGTTAGTTTCTTTGAAATGACTCCTATGGAAATTGTAATCGCAAAAAACATAATTTCAATTTAATTAATTTTAATCAAGGGATTAATTTTTACCACAATTCATTTCACAATTAAAATAAAGGAAAATAAATTACAAACATCAGTAAATTTAGCCCTGTCTATTTGGAACTTCCTGATTGAGTACATGGGATTAAAAGCTTGACTTGCTCCCACTACTAGTTTGAAATGAAAATCAAAATATTCAAAGAAATGCATGGAGTATAGGCGGATACATATTACAAATTTAGAGGGGTATGCAAAACTGATCCCCCTCCTCCATTGTATGATCAAATCTACTTGTGTGAGAAACATTTCTGAGACTGCTTGGACGTCATTAAAGATTACCAAATCGGCCAGGAATTGAAGCGGAATTTACCATATTCACAGCAATAAACTGTTTTGTTGTTCTATACAATGACACATTTTTACAAGATGCGCAGTCAATTCGCCCTTTCTCCCGAATAGCAGTCAAGAAATCGATACTAATAATATAAAACTGAAGAGTTTGTTTGCTTGCACGCGCTTATCCTAGTAACTGCTGGTTCGAACTGAAAAATTCTTTTTGTGTTGAATATTCCATTTGTTAAGGCTATAAACTTTTTTTTTAAATCAGAATAAACGAAATATTTGTAATCTTCAAATTAAATGTTTAATTGTTTAGTTCTATGAATTCCTAATTGATGGCGGGGTGAGTTTAGTTCCATAAATTTCTAATAGATGTCAGGGTAAGTTAACTCATAGAGAGAGAGCGCTGGCCGACACTTACGATAGCTGCGAGTAAAGCCCTGAATCGCAGAATAAGTAGCGACATAGCCGCCATCTTGGGGACAAATGATGCTTTCATCTATGTCTGCTATGGTGAAGTAGCGTGCTTTGCTTCTTGATTGGAGTTTTTTATTAATTCCATGTTAATCCGCAATCAAGAAACACCACAATCAAGCAGAAAAACTCGCTACTTCACCATAACAGACATAAAAGAAAGCATCATTTGACCCCAAGATGGCGGACGTGTTGCTACTTAAGCTACAATTCAGGGCTTTAGCTGCGAGGAACTATGCCGCGCGGTTCAAACGCGTGATCGGCTACGCTTTTGCGGGACTGTTGTGGTCAGCAAACTGATTTTTGATAGCGTTTTTTTTTTTTTTTTGATATTCAAGTTATAATTTGACTTTATAGGATTTTTCTACTGGGTTTTGTTTTCCTTATTTCTTCAATGTTTGTTTTTGTTCTTATAGTTCAGGATAGTTACTTATCTAGGTAAATAATTTCATTTGTCGTACTATTCAAATGTGATTGTTCTTTATAACGTTTTTATTACAGTGGTAATCTCAATTCAGGATATTAAATTTAGTGAGAACAAGATGGCGTATTGCGCTTAACGATTATTTTGGCGCTACGCTGAAAGTGCGTAGGGAAATGCAGCCAATCGACTGGAGCCTGCGTCCTTGTTTTCATTAAAAAAAAAAAAAAAACTCCTGGATAAAGTATAGACTCAAAATGAAAATTTCACTATATAACTTAATTAAATGTGTTTTCTGGCCACTTGTTGCGATTTTTTTAAAATTTTTAGGTTGCCATTACGTCAAGAGTTCCTTGAAAACTCACATTTTTCAAATGCCTCGTAAATCTCTTAAACAAAAAAGTGGAAGCTCTCCTTTTCCGGGAACGTAGTGCTCAGTGGCTCTAATAAACTGTAAAAAAAATGAAAATTTTTAAAATTGACATTTTTGAGAAACATGAAAAAAAAAAAAAAATATTTTTAACTTTCTTTTTCAAAAGACTGTGGAAAAAAAGTAAAGCACATAATTCAAAATTTTGCATATTTTTTTAACAAAAAAAAAAAACCTTTTAAATAAAGCAAACCGCAACAAAATATACTCTACTGTTCCTAAGATAATGTACTTTAAAGATTTTGACGAAAATCTAAGTGAGAAATCATGTCAGGACCGCCATCTTTGGCGGCCTGTATTTCGGCCCAGGAATTTTTTTGGTCAAGGAAAAAAAACGTATTTTTTATTTTGTAATGAATTGTAACATACAGTGACTCCCAAAAGTCTTCGTACACCTACGAAATGAGCCCCAATCCATTGGTTAGAATTAATATTTCGGAATGGGTATTTAATTATAAGATCTATGATCAATTTTTAACAAAACTGCATGAAAAGTTTTTAAAAAATATTAAAACTTTATTTTAAAAAAATCAAAAACCAAAAAGTGCCGGAAATTTTATCTCACAAAAGTCTTCGTACACTTTATAAAATGTCTATATATTATTGAATAATTTAACTTTTGATTAAGTTATTAATTAGTAGAATATCACACAATATTCATAACACTTTTTAAACGTCTGGGAATATATTTCATTCTTTTTCTTTCGTTTTTTTGCGTAATTTCTGAGTTAGTGTTTAACCACACTTCGAGTCTTACTGTTTCTAGCTCTATTTTCGTTTTAAAGCCCTATTTTTGTAATCTAGCCTCCAGATATCTCTAAATACGTTACATTAAGTTAAAATCTGGAGATTGAGGAGGTATTTTCTAAACTTTAGGACAATTTTCGAGGCACTAGACGCAAACGTTGAAAACCGTGTGCTTCTTATCGTTATCTTGATGAAAAACAAAGTTGTTTCCAATAACCAAATTTTTGGCTAAGAGTTCAAAATTGGTTTTTAAAATATTTAAAGGAACAGCATGATTCATTATTTCATCTAAAAATTCCGAACTACCAAGTCCTGATACTGATATACACCCTCATACAAGAACACCTCCACCGTCCTGATTAACTAGGCCAACTAAGTTCTTTAAGATTAAGTTCCTAATTTTTTCTTCTATGTACAACTATACAAAAATGCAACCAAAAATGTTTAATTCATTTCTATCTGTAAGTAAGACGTAATTCCAAAACATTTTGAGCTTATTTATCATTGGTTTTGCGACGAAAAGCTTAAGCTTTCTGTTTTTCACACGACCAAGAAAATTTCTGCGGGAAGAGGTCCCATTTAATCCAGCAAATCAGAGAACTTAAAGAACAATTTTAGTTGAAAATTAGATGCAAAAATTTTCATTTAACTCTGCAGAATTTTTTACAGCACTCAAATGTGTATTTTTCATAAATTTTTTAACTTTAAATCTCCGATTACGTTTTGTCAACTTTGCTGCTTGACCTTTTCTTACCTTCTTTTCGGTCCGATTCCTTTCTTCAAAGCATTTTATCAAGCACTTTACTATACAATCAAATAAATTAACTAATTTAGAGACATTTCAAACCAATTTACCACTACTGTGGGAAAAAAACTCAAATTTTGAATGGTGTTTGCGGTTTTTTACGAATACCAGCCATTTTACAGTAATAAGCACAATATTAAGGAATAAATAAACAAAAAATTAAAGCCAAATGACTTATAAGGGTCAACACAATGCAAAAATATTAATAAAATGGCATATGATAATATTAATCATGAATTTATTCGAAAATATTTGAGTGTACGATGACTTTTGTGGGGTGTTATTTCTCTGTCTCTTCGTTTTCTGACCCATTTCAAAAAGAAGATCCGTCAATATTCTGAAAAAACCAATGGGTTGTATTTAGAATGACATAGGAATGATGTGAAAAAATATTGAACTTCATATTCGAATTCAGTTTCGAGTTACTTTGGTTTTTCTAAAAAACTTCAAAGTGTACGAACACTTTTGGGAGCCACTGTATGTTAAATTCAAAAAAAAAAAAAAAAAAATTGGAGACCACCATGTTACGCCCCTTGTTGAATTGACATGGTATCTACCAGTATTGTTTATTTGGCGAAACAGTTTAAGATGCAGAAAAGAACCGCTTCACTCGCTAAAGGACAATGTTACGGTAGCGCTGTTGCTTGGCGCGTTAAGCGGTAAACTATACAGCTAAAGGATTATTTTGAGTTTCAAAGATACTCTTAATATTGCATGTGTTCATAAACTATACAGCTAAAGGATTATTTTGAGTTTCAAAGATACTCTTAATATTGCATGTGTTTTGGCGAATAGTTTTAAATTCGAAAGAGACTTTTTTTGAAAATATGTATACGCACTTTAGTAGAAGAAAAATGATCATTTCGCACTAGAAGGTAGAGGGGGCGTGGATTGTTTTATTTTTTGAGCAATTACGATTGCATATTGCTTTCATTTGACTGTTTTTGGCTTCCTACCATTTTATTTTCCCACCGCCACCCTCCGCACCATCACCATCGACTGGGTTTTCACGATGCTGCTTCTATAGCGAAAGCCGTCTCCAGGTTGCATCCATGTCCTACACACACGCGCATACATACACAACTACACACACACACACACAAACACATGCACATACACACACGCATACATACAGACACCTACACATACACACACACACACATAAACACAACTATCCACACATTCATGCCTGCACACAGACACGAACACATATGCCTACACACACATACACATACCCCCTAAACACAAACACACATACTCCCCACACACAAACAAACACTCGTAATTGCGAAAAACATAATTTGAATTCAAAATGTTAAAATTCAAATTATTTTTTTTTAGCGACGGATTTCCTTAAATTCCTTAGACCGGGCATATCCGTGCTAGAACTGATAGCATTCTATAAGATGTTATCCCTCTATTTGATCAAGGTTTTCTCGTCATCCGTAGATGATTGTCTATATCTACAGAGCTTATCTCGGGCGCTCTCTAGCATCTGCGCAGTAGGCAACTGCGGAAAGCCCCACTTCGCAATTATGGAAATCCCAATTATAAATCATTTAATCCCTTGAAAGTGTTACGCAACCCAACCTCGTTGAGCTTATAATTTCTTACAGGAATAAGACTTAGTCGAGCGTAAACATTACTACTTAATTTCATAAGCGGTGAAAAGAAGTAATATTTCAAATAGTTACTTTTAAAAATAAATAATGAATCGCTCATTTGAAAAAAGAATGCCCAAAATACGAAAAAATTAAATTTTACAAGAAAAGCTTTTGAAGTTTACTTCTTCAGGACATTTGCTGAAAGAAAGTAAATTTGTTGTGCTCCCCAGTGGTTAATATTCGAACAAAAAACGAATGTTATTTTCCAAAGAAGAAAATGTGATTTAAAACCTTTAAAACGAAAAAAAATGAAAATTAAAAATTTTGTATTGTGGCACTCTTTTTCTAAACGAGCGATATAGTGTTTGTCCATAATATCTACGGATATCATAATCTGAGTTTTTGGGAGGGGGTGAGTCATGACCACCATGACTCTCTCCTTGTATTCCGCCCTGGTCAAGGGCTGAATGCTGGATACTGTTTTTTTTTTTGAGAAATCACGATTGCTTATTGCTTTCATTTGACTGTTTTGATGTCCTATGATTTTATTTCCCCCCCTCCACATTCTGCACCATCACCGTCGACCGGCTGCTCACGATGCTGCTCCTCTAGCAAAAGCCGTCTCCAGGTTACGTCCGTGTCCTGCACACACGCGCATACATACACAACTACAAACACACACACGCACACTCACACGCACACGCACACACACACGTACACGCACACACACACACACACACACAAACACATACACAAATGCACATGCACACAACTACCCACACATTCATGCCTGCACACAGACGCAAACACATATGCCTACACACATACACATTCCCCGCCCCCACCCACACAAACACTCATACACACAACTATCCACACACTCATGCCTGCACACAGACACAAACCACATGCCTAAACACACATACACATAACCCCCTACACACAAACACACATACCCCCCACACACAAACACACACGCCTACATACACACACACACACTCGTGATAGCGAAAAACATAATTTGAATTCAAGATGACAAAATTCAAATTTTTTTTTTTTTTTTGAAAGGGAATTGTAAAGTCTAGGAGGTCAGGTATAATAAAGTCGATTCCAGGGGGCATGGACGCCTAAGGAGAAGGTATAGCTTGACCACGAAAAGAAGGCGGATGACCTTGAAGCGAAACATCATTTGTATCATTTTTATAGGTAGAATCTGCCAGAAAGCACTAAATAGCAAGAGGCATGGTCTCACTAATCCTATCTATTTCAAAATAATAACAAACAGTCTATTACAAATGATGCAAATGATACTTTTGCTTCAAGGTCATCCGCCTTCTTTTCGTGGTCAAGCTATTCTACTAGCGGAGGCCTGAGATCAGAGGAGTTAATATTGTAAACATAGAAAAATAAAATGAAAGGATCATTAACTGCGATCACGTGAGAACAATAAGCAATTCTCGATTGTTTAGTAACTTCTCTGGTTAGTTTATCAATGATCTAGAGTCTAGGTGCACCGTCGTAAAAATATGCATTTTTATACCAAAATTAATGTTTTTTAGTTTATCACTAACAAATACTCACACGTGCGCATCTTCTTACTATATACTAGCTGTCATCGGCGGTTAAATGACTCGCCAATTGAGGCAATTAAATTTTTATGCCATTCATTTTTTTATGCCAAGAGCTTTGCGTTCATTGTTCGCTTGAACACATCGCTAAGGTACAGTAATTATTATAATCAATATATGTAGAAAGATATTTAAATAGAGTATCGCAATATACAACAATACACGCATTATAAATCATCTGCAACAATACTACTTGCTTTTTACAACAATACAGAAACTCAACAAAAAGTGCGCACTGGATTAAATAAAGAATGGAAAAACTACAGCAAATACAGTAAAACATATTTTTCGCATGTAACTATCTTTTTCAATCTACTTGATTCCAACTGGCTATAGACGTCAACAGGTATCGATTTATATAAATATTGTTTTTAAGGAAACTTTTGTCTCTATAACAATCAATCTGGGTGTATTTATCCATCTATTCATTTCTACTTATTTAGGGTAAGGTTTGGCCGGCTCCTTCATTGAGCCACCTAAATTATTTTGTAACTATGTACTAATAGGAGACTCTATTTCTTAAACTCCTAATAAGCTAAACTGGTGTTATACGTTTAGCTTGAAAGCTGCCTCTGGCGTGTTGATCTAAGCTTAAACAAAGCTCCTGTATAGAAAGGTTTCATTTTATTACTGTTCCTATAAATGTTCAGTCTGGAACTTTATTGATATAACAGTGAAAAGTTAAGAGTTATTTAGTTACTACTAATATTATTTAAATCTGTGTTAAATCATAATTATTTAGCCGCATTAACAATATTGTTGTTCGGTTTGTTATGAACAAACGAGCTAATGTGTGCATCACATGACTTCCTTTTACGCCAATTTGATGATAATAGCACCTCTGAGTAAGCAAGGAAACATTCAATATTTTCACCCCTAGTTTCTTGCGAACCGAAGCAAAAAAAAAAAAAAAAGTTTTACACAGATTTATTTCCCCATTATTGGCAATTTTAATGTGATTGAGTGGGTAACTCTTTAAGTATCACCAACATTGGCCGAATTAAAACCAGACTTAGAAAATAAAAAAAAAAGGTCGCCAAATTTTTCGATAAGTTGGTGACAAAACTTGGCAACCAAAAGACTGGCGATATATCGCCAAGTGTCCGACAAATTATAACACAACTTGAGTTTACATCAAAATTAACAATGATTTCCCCACAAAAAGGGGCAAAAGACCCCCTTTGGAGCATCCGAATGCAACCAAAAAGGAAGGTGCACAACTAGACCCCACTAGGAGTCCACGTACCAAATTTCAACTTTCTAGGACATTCCGTTCTTGAGTTATGCGACACACATACGCACATACATACGTACATACGGTCGTCACGAGAAAACTCGTTGTAATTAACTCGGGGATCGTCAAAATAGATATTTTGGGTGTCTGTACGTTCCTAGGCATGTATCCACGTGTGGTCCAGTCGAAAAAAAATCTCAACATTCATTCGGGGGTGAACAAAATGGAAATTAATGCCGATTTTTGAGTGAAAATTTTTTCGCGAATACAATACTTCCTTTTTTGTAAAAGGAAGTAAAAAGCAAACTAAGAACAAGAAGTCCCAGGTCCACCTGCTGCTGTCAACGAGCAAACCAGCAGTTGCCATAAATGGGCCAGTTTCCCAATCTGGAAACCATACGTAGGATTTTGAGTAGTATTGTAAATTGTCGCTGTATCTGTTTCAGTAAAACCTCTATCAGAAATAATTATACCTATATTTAGATGAAGGATCTCATTTTCTTTTTTGTAAAAACAATCTTATTAGATTAATCATAATGAAAATCGTAATGTCTAATTATTTTTCTAATAAGTGTTCGATGCAATTTGGAAGTTTTCAAGTCACGGTTTTTATTCTGTATTTCGTAATCTAATAGAGTATTATTCTTAACTTTGCGCTTAAATTAAAGTGGGTTTAAAAAACAAAATTGAATGTTATTTCATAGATTCTCGTATTATTTTATGGTTGCAAAGGAACAAAAATTTTATTCCTGATTTTAAAGTAGCACGTAACGGTTACTAGGGAACAGATTAACGCGAATATATTTTTAATATGTTTCTATATATTTTATTAGGTCTGTTGGATTCTAGTTAGCATTTAACACTAACGAATCATAACCAAAGTAATTTAAAACATTTTGATAGATATTACGCTGACTTAAGTACGGTACTTTTTTAGTATTTAGATGATACTGACTTAAAAAATTAAGTAGCAACCTGGTTTGTGCGGTTAAGAACCACCATCAACTTTGCGACAAAGAGCTTGATTTTTCTACTAAGTGCAGAAACGAGTGTCGTGCTTGATGAAGCTGAAAATTGTTCATTTTGGAACGCAATATCACCTTGCTCCAGGTTGGAACTCTCCCTTTTCCAATTCTTACAAAAGCTTGTTACTAAATGTACACAGCACTTTATTGACTTTTGTTGTTCATTATTACTGCTAAAGGAAAAAAAAGCTCACCTTCTCAACTTGACAGTGCAGCTCTTTTTTAGGTCCATAGCTTAGCAATCATTGCGTCATATCTACATAAATTGGTAGCTATCTCAATGTAATGAAGTTTATCACTATAGTTGTGGCAAACCTAACCTGGCAGCACTGGGAAGGCTTCGCAGCTATCATTCACAGCATAACAACGGTGCCACGTTAGGTTCGCCCCAACAATGAAGACATCTACCTAACTTAGTCAATGTGTAGCAGAAGTTGATTCGTGTTAGCATTCAAATAATGTTACGAAGACGCTCTTACTCAGTAGACGCACTTACTCTACCTCTTTTCAGATGTTCTTTTTTTTTATATTCAAAATATTTTAATTAAAATTTATGAAACTTTCAGAAATCATTTTTTCAAACAAACAAAATTACGAGGTAAAATTTGAAAATGAAGTAGTAAACAGAAAATGTAATATCGGAATAATAATAAAAAAATCATAGCGCATGCGCAGCAGATAATAAAATAACAATAATAACTATAATGCTGTGGATAGGTATGTCAGAAAGTTGGTTCCTTAATTCAATAAGTAGCTTTGTTTAAATAGCCTTTGAGGAAAGTGCCACCAAAAACGCAGGTCGCAGGGAAAAAAAAGAAAACATCTTTTCAAGCTGAATTTTTCCAATGCAGTTACTCAGAATTCTTTCATTTATTTTGTTTATACATATTCAAAGGATGACTAGAGAAGTTTAGTTCTGTCAAAAAGGTAAATAACAAATCAAAATTCTCTCTGTTTCAGGAAACAATTCTTTTTATTAGTCAGATCTCCATGGCAACCGCATGTTTAAAACCTGCCTAAAGGCATATCTGCAGATGTCAAAATATTTGTCAAACTCTCTTAAAATCTGTTTTGTGAATTTTGCCGTTGAATATGTAGTCTTGCTTCTGAAAAGAAGGACGTGCATTAAACTAGATAAAATAAAATGGATATATATATATATATATATATATATATATATATATATATATATATATATATATATATATATATATATATATATATATATATATTCTAATTGCAAAAATGTTCAAAATCAGATGCAGAGTTTAGATATTGAAAGTTTGAAGTAAAAATAAAAATAAAAATTTTAAATCATTGAGATAATATTTCGGATCATTTCCATGCAATTAAAAGCACGAGCTGAACGCAGACGACAGTCTGTTACGATTTTTCTTTCTTATTGTTGCAATTAAAAAGCTATTTTAATTCACACAAATAAAAAAAAATCAGCCCACCATGGAGCGATTGGCGCCAAAATTAAACCAACGCCTGTTTACATATGGATTCATATTTATTCCAAATTTCATCCAGAACGTAGCATTACTTCTTGAGATATGGCACTCACAATGGAAAAAAAGAACGTTCGATTGCGCCACCACCTTTTCGGCTGTTGACACCAAAATAGAATCATTTCTTATACCCTCTAAGGGCTACTTGTCGATAAATTTTTGTTTGATTACGTTCATTATTTATTGAGATACAGCAGTCACAATTGACGACAAAAAACGTTCTATAGCTCAGCCACCGTTTGAGCTATTGACACCAAAATTGAATCAGGATCTGCACCTGTTAGGGACAACATATGGACCAAATTTTGTCTGATTCCGCCAGTTACTTCCTGGGGAATAGCAGTCACGCAAAACTCAAAAAACGTCCCATTGCTCCACCCCCTTGGAGGAATTCGCGCCAAAAACCAATGGGCACAAGTTCACATAGGGGCACATATGTGTACCAAATTTCGTTCGATTTCATGCGGTAGTTTTTGCTGTAGAGCAGCCACAAAAAACTGGTCACACACAGACGTGACACACATACACACACACATACACACACACACACACAGACAGACAGACATTTTCCAAAAATAGTCGAAATGGACTCAGCACACCTCAAAACGTTCGAATCCGTCAAAATTCGAAATTTGAAAATATGCACGAATCCAATACTTTCTTCTATATATTAGATATAGAAGAAAGTAATAAGTTTAAAAATACAAAATTTAACTTTTTAGACGAGCCCCAGGTCCCCTAACTTATGTTTAGGGAAATAATCTCCATTGAAATATAATTCCAACACAAAAAGTTTGTAATTCGTACGATCAATGTTCACTCAGATATGAAACACAGCGTTTTGTGACTTACACCACTTTTCACTCGCCGTCAATAACACCTTTTGGGGGAAAATATAGCAGTTAACAAGTGTTTAAAATTATATGTGTGCATCTGCACAGAGTGTGGTTTTGCAAATTGTTCGAGGTTTTGCAGTGCGTTTTCACGTATCACGGCATAATATTTACATTTAGTTTTCAATAGCAATAAAAAATACAAATACCTTGTTTTTCTTACTTACTTTGACGACTTGTCATTCTTTTGAAAGAGCGATAAATTCCAATATCAACTTCTGTATGGTATGTTCTGTATGGAAAACTTTGAATTGGAATATCTCCTTGAGTTTTGGTCGCACATATGTCTAGTTTTTTGTGTCAGTAATAGTTTTCAATGGAGATTATTTCCCTAAATATAAGTTATGGGACCTAGGACTCGTATAAAAAGTTAAATGTTGTGTTTTTTAACTCACTTTTTTTTTACTTCAAACTTTTTATATCAACTCTGCAACTGATATTGAACATTTTTGAAGTTGGAAGTACAAAACTAAGACTAACGGATGCGAAAATAAAGGTCTTGCAGGTTAAAACGGAACACCCTGTATATTATAAATATAAATATACGCGAAAAACAAACATTCATTTTAACATTCGATAAAACCATAAATGAAAAAAAAAAGCGCTGTTAACTCAACAAACGGTGTAAATACACCGTGCCTCTTTATAGCCTGCTCGACCTCTATTTTCACAGCCGTTAGTCCTAGATGCGTACTTCCAATTCCAAAAAATAATCAAAATAGGAAGAAGAAGTAATAAATGAAAAATTTGAGGCTAAACAAAAAACTGAAGTTTATTTTTTATGAGGTTTTAAAGTCCCCTACATTGCTTTTAGGAGTATCAGAAGCATGGAAAACAATGCGAACACAAAAAAAAGCACTATTACGAACAGTACACATCCGAGATATGAAACGCAGAGTATTATGATTTATGCCACTTTACAATCGCAGTCAGTCACACCTTTCGAGAGAGAATAACTACATTGTTTAAAATTATATGCGTGCATAGAATATATTTTTTCAAACCATACGAACTTTAGAAGAGTGTTTTTGCCCATCATAGCATAACATTTGCATTTATTTTGCAACAACAATAAAAAATTAATATTTTGTCTCTTTATTTCGACAGCATGTCAATTTTCTTTGACCTCTTAAGGAACAAAAAGTTCCAATGTCACCTTTTGCGCAGTCCCGTCTAATTTTGAACTCAAATATCTCCCTGAATTTCCGTAGTAAATATTTCAAATTTTGTTGGTATTAATTTTTAATGGATATTATGTCCATTAATGGAATGTAGGGGATTAGGACACTAAATGAAAATTTACATTTCGTATTTTGTCAGGTTTTTCTTTATTCTTTTTTTTTCTTTAAAGTATTAATATCTGAACTTTGTATCGAATTTTGGACATTTTTGCGTTTGTAAATATGCATCTAGGAATAACGACAGCAAAAATATAATTCTTGTAGGTGACTGAGACACGCTCCATTTTTATTGGCTCAACATTTAAAGCGAACAGTGGCGTAACTAGCATGGGTGACACCGGAGGCGGTAATTTGAGGTGTCGCCTCCACCCCCGCCCTACAAACTCAAAATGAAAAAAAATGTCTTTAAAAACGTGAAATTCAAGCAATTTGCACTAACAACTACATTAGTGTTAGAACGAAGTTTTAAGCGGGCTAATGTACAAAAGACAAATAAGACTGGGGTGTCCGGGTGTTTTTAGTGTCACCTCCACCCCCCGCCCTACAAACTCAAAAGAAAAACAAAATGTCTATAAAAACGTGAAATTCAAGCAATTTTCAGAAACAACTACATTAGTGTTAGAACGAAGTTTTAAGCGGTCTAATGTACAAAAGACAAATAAGAGTGAGGAGTCCGGGTGTTTTCCTCCTGAAATTTATCAAATTTGTAGTTCAAAAAATGAATTTTAGCTTCATATTTCTCAAAAACATGACGCTCCACTTCGAGTGTCACAACCTAGACGGGTAATACCCAAGGTGAACCTCAGCGCACCCCATAGTGACGCCACTGATAGCGAATGCATCTTTTTTTTCGGGTATATATTGATCATTTAGTGTTTGAAGATGATTAATCTTCAAATCCCAACGCATTCACAAACTAGTATGTTGTGGCCATCACGAAACTTTCTTCTATATTTTTCTTTTTTTGAGCAATCACGATTGCTTATTGCTTTCATTTGACCGTTTTTGACGTTCCTTTGATTTTTCCCACCGCCACCCTCTGCACCATCACCGTGGACAGGCGGGCTCCTCACGATGCAGCACCTATAGCGAAAGCCGTCTTCAGGTTGCATCCATGTCCTACACACACGCGCATACATACACAACTACACACACACGCACACATACACACACACAAACACATACACACATACATCTACACACACATACACCTACCCATACTTACACAAACACACACGCATACATACACACACATACACACAACTACCCACACATTCCTGCCTGCACACAGACACAAACACAAATGCCTACACACATACACATACCCCCACACACACATACACATACCCCCCCACACTTATGCCAGCACACAGACACAAACACACATACCCGTACACACAAACACCCCCCCCCCCCACACACACACACAAACACACATGCCTACATACACACACTCGTGATTGCGAAAAACATAATTTGAATTCAAGATGTCAAAATTCAAATTAATTTTTTTTTATTTTTTTCTGATCCCTCCCCATGCTTGACGAGGAAGCAATATTCCCAACAAAAACAAAATTACACATGCAAAAACTTGACGACTATCCCAATGTCTGAATTATTGCAAAAGCAAAGCAAAGAGCGAAAATTGAAAGTTTTTTTAAAAGCCTTGCTTGAATTAATTACAAATATTTTATTTGTTAACAAACATAAGATGGCAACAGTTAAAAATTTTAAATCATTGAGATAATATTTCCTATCATTTCCATACAATTAAAATCACGAGAAATACGCAGACGACAATCTATTACGATTTATCTTTCTTATTGTTGCATTAATAAAGCTATTTTTATTCGCAAAAAAAAAAAAATCAACACCTCTTGGAGGCGTCAAAATTGAACCAAAGCCTGTTTACACATGGATTCACATATATTCCAAATTTCAACCAGAACGTAGCATTACTTCTCGAGATAGGACACTCAAAATGGAAAAAAAGAACGGGTGATTGCGCTACCCCCTTTTTAGCTGTTGACACAAAAATAAAATCAGTTCTTATACCCACTAAGGGCTACTTGCCGATAAATTTTTCTTTCATTCCGTTCATTATTTCTTGAGATACAGCAGTCACAATTGACGACAAAAAACGTTCTATAGCTCAACCCCCGTTTGCGTTATTGACACCAAAATTGAATCAGCACCTGTTCCTGTTAATACCAACATATGGACCAAATTTTGTTTGATTCCGCCAGTTAATTCCTGAGTAATAGCAAGCACGCGTAACTCGAAAAACGTCCCATTGCTCCACCCCCCTTGGAGGAATTCGCGCCAAAAACTAATGGGCACAAGTTCACATAGGGGCACATATGTGTACCGAATTTCGTTCGATTTCATGCGGTAGTTTTTGTTGTAGAGCGGCCACAAAAAACTGGTCACACACATACACACACACATACACACACACATACAGACAGACAGACATTTTCCAAAAATGGTCGAAATGGACTCAGCACACCTCAAAACGTTCGAATCCGTCAAAATTCGAAATTCGAAAATTTGCACGAATCCAATACTTTCTTCTATATATTAAATATAGAAGAAAGTAAAAAGTAAACACTTTCAAAATTTTAAAAGTTTCAAATATAGCAAATAGCGAGATAGGATAGGTAGGGCGTTAGAGGAAGACCATGAAATATGGAGCATCTTGAAATATTTCAGTTCGTAGTAATTTAAAAACATTTAGAGAATGCTAGTATGTATCAGGTGTGTCGAAAGTACATCTTTTATCATGTCGATTTCAGAATTATAGGTCTTTACAGTAAGTTACCACCCTATAGCCAAGGCTAAGGCAAAAATACATCAAATACACCACCAGCTCAGTCATTCCAGCCGATTACTGTAGTTTCGTGCTTATTAGCACTCATCAACCCAGCATAGGAAGTGACTGAGCTGGAGGTGGAAAACCTCTTAAGGAAGTTAAGAATGTCAAACAAACTGGTAGCTAATATAGAATATGCACTAACCAGACGAGTGACCGAAGCAGTGGTTAATTACCTTCAATCTTCGAGTTGAACCGAACCATTGCTTCGGTCACTCGTCTGGTCAGTGCTAATTCTGTATTAGTTACCAGTTCGTTTGGCATTCTTGACTTCCTTAAGAGGTTTTCCACCTCCAGCTCAGTCACTTCCTGTGCCGGGCTGATAAGTGCTAATAAGCACGAAACTGCAGTCCTCGACTAGCCCAGATGATCACAGTTCAGTCATTCCAGTCCTCGACTGGAATGACTGAACTTGGCGGTGTATTTCATGTATAGGTCTTTAGTATTTTGAAGCAGATAGGTATTTATAAATTGAACTGAAGTATGGTCAGTAAATTGTTTATATTTCTTGAATGCGAACAGCGAAAAGTTTTCCAATGTGTGCCAAAAAAAAAAAGAAAAGAAAGAAAGACATTTTCCCCACAAAAATATATTTGGTTTTACTTACAACAACTTTGACAAAAGCTGTGAAAGAAAAGCTTATCATTTTGATTTCCAAACCAAAATTTCAAATGTTCACCACGGTGTAACTGTTGGGGCACTGAACGGAAACATCACTAGCTTTTTTATATGAGGCAGTCAGAAGAAAAGGGATGCAAGTGGACATTTTCAAGTTTTGAGTAAAACGCGTTTAAAGATTAGCTCCTAGGTAGGCTTTCTTTGATTTGTTTTTTCTAAATCATGTTGTATAGCAGCAACTACCAGGACTACTAGTACCATCTCTTGTCCCAAGACAGGGGTCAGGATAACCTACCGTGTGCTTCTCGCTGCCTCATATGATTGCCAAGGCAGTCAAAGTGTGCAAAATTGTTGCCGGGTCAAGGGTTAACTATATCCTACAGACAAGATCTAAATAATATTCTTCGATACAGTGGTGCTTTATATCGTTTATTGTGTTAGTAAAAATAGGTATCTTTATAATTTTACTAATAATAAAGCTGAAAGTCTCTCTGTCTGGATAACTGGATCTCTGTGACTCGCATAGCGCCTAGACCGTTGGGCTATTTTCATGAAATTTGGCACAAAGTTAGTTTGTAGCATGGGGGTGTGCCCCTCGAAGTGTTTTTTTTTTTTTTGGAAATTCGATTTTGTTCTGTTTATATTCCAATTTTAAGAACATTTTCCCGAGCAAAATTGTCATAAGATGGACGAGTAAATTACCAAGTTATCATGACGTGGAACCGTAACATGTGTAAGCCAATTGGCGAGAAATTCACCATCCATTATTGTAAATATACAGGCGAACCAAAATACCTTTTAATTTTCTACTACGGGCAAAGCCGTGCGGGTACCACTAGTGCGAAATAAAAGGCAATTTTGTAGGAAATCGTAAATAATCTACTTTAAAATGTAAAGCTTGCATTAGGTTGTGGTGCACAGGGGTGTACTGATACAAATTAAGCTGCATTAGATCTCAGTCAGACGATACAGAATCACACAACATTGCACGGTCGGAAATGCTTCCATCATGCGGTAGAGGGCGTTCTACGACAGTTTGGACGAGAAAACGCTTTTTCTTTAGGTACTGAATGCAAAAATACATATTGTATTGATGCATTAATTTATTTCATGCACTAGCTAAGAGAAAACTGTTTGTACATTCAAACCACCTCTATCATATAAGAAATACGTTTCTGGCTCTGGCGTGCGGAAGCGCTTCCGCTGTGTGATTTCAAATTGTTAGGAGTACTGTATCCCATTTTCAAGTTTAACCACTTTTTTAGGATTTATTCTGCATATCTTTTGCTAGTTGACATAATGGGTAGTAGAAATCGATCCTGTAACTGCAGCTTTTGTTGATACAAACCTAACCTGGCAGCTTTGGGAAGTCTACGCGGATCCTAATCACAGCACCGCATTACGATGTTGTCATGTTAGATTTATCTCAACTGTAAGCCACATGAGACTTATGTACCTCGCAAATCCGCAATTCAACTCTGAAAAAGAAAAAAAAAGCTGTTGGAAAATTCATCATTCACATGCGAAAAGAGGTTGTACTCGCGAGAGCGGTTTAAACCAGCATCCATCGCGGCTACAACTAGCAAATAAACAAACTCATTTCGAGTAGTGCATTCGGAGTGAAAACTCAGCAACTACTCTAGAAAGAAGTAGGAGGAAGAAAGATCTACATTTACTCGGGAAATAACCGGAATGCGGTTTAATGAGATTTTTTTTTTCTTTTTGAGCAATCCCATTACTTATTGTTTCCCATTTGACCTTTGAAAGATATTACTATGATTTTATTTCCTCCCTATGTTGCTCCTCTAGCGAAAACCGTATCCGGTTGCATCTATATCCTACACACACACGCATACATATACACACCTGCACACACACACACCTACACACACATACCCACATCATGCCTACACACAGACACAAAGAAACACGCCTCCATACGCACACACACTAGTGATTGCGAAAAACATCATTTGAGTTCAAGGTGTCAAAATTCAATGTTTTTTTTTATACGGATAGAAATGACTACGTAAATGGAGCTAATGAATAGTGTTTTGAAGGAAGATTTTTCTTTTTGTTTTGCTTTCATAATAATCATCTATGATAAACACGACCACTCAACAAACGCGTAGATAGTTTTAAGAACTCCTGCAGAAGAAAACAGCTAATTAAAATCTACATCACTTACATTTTATGTAAAAAAGAAAAAACAAATCCTTCTTTATTTTTCATGCACATTGACGCCGTATGCAATTTTTTATTTGTGGATTTGGAACACTATGCCACATTTTATGACTTAAATACACCAAAAAACATAAAACACTTTTTAATTGCTATTGCTTATCATTGCACACTTTGTCGTTTTAAATCTTCGCTCTTTATGTGTTCTTTCACAAGAAAAGTAAAACATGTTAACTATTTAGAAGATGAATTTTTTTCGAACTCCCTTTACTTCTGGTTTCGAACAGAACTACTTAAAGCATCACTCCGCATGTAAAATTATGCTCGCTTTTGCGAAATATGTAAAATATTTTTGAAAGTCATTAAAATAAATAGCCGAACGTCGGTAAACTTATTAAGGCGCAGTTTCTTTCGAAAGATAAAACCTAATTTAGCATTTTCAAGCTAATTGAATAGGGCAAGGAAGTAAATTATTCATCTTGTTACACTAATATTTTGCCCCCTTGCTTAAACAGTTCCTCTTAAACTTCCAGTTGTGACATTAAAGCCTTAGGCGTTCTAATTTGGTGGAATGCTCACGGCTCATGGCGTCCATTTCCTGTTGCTATGGAAACTACTCCGCAATACCTGAATGGAGCTTCATCTTTTGCAAGAAGTTATCTTCAATGCGGACTGCGCCTAATGACAGCGAATCGAGGCAATGGAATTTCAAAACATTTTCTTTTTTTACTTTTTCTTTTAATTATTTTTCGCTGTAATGAGATACATCGGTTTCGTTTCGATAACTTGTGGAAAATGTCATGATGGATTTGTTGTACCGTCATTTCTTCAATTATCTTTTTTTGTCTTCTTTTATTATTTTTAATTCAATTAAATGTATCTCGCTGTAGGGCAATTCCATCGAAACAGGCTAAAAGTTAAAAAAGGTAACATATCCTTGTTGCTATATAAACAACTAAATGTTCATCCAAGTTTTTGTTATACGAATGCATTTGATGGCTGGGAGGAGATAAAGGTAGTTATTTACTGCAAAATGTTTAAGCTCATCTATGTATACATGAAATACACCGCCAGCTCATTTAATTTTAGCCGAAGACTGCAGTTTCATGCTTATTAGTACTCATCAGCCCGGCATAGGAAGTGACTGATCTGGAGGTGGAAAACCTCTTAAGGAAGCCTAGAGTGCCAAACAAACTGGTAGCTAATACAGAATTAGCACTGACCAGACGAGTGACCGAAACAATGGTTCGGTTCAACTCGAATATTAAAGGCAAGGCAGGTATATTCAGTAAGTTACCGCCCTATAGCCAGAGCTAAGGCAGAAATACACGAAATACGAAGCCATCTCAGTCAATTCCAGTCGAAGACGGGAGTTTCGAGCTTGTCTATGTATACTTATTACAAATGAAGGTATTTGTGAGTACATGTTTCTTACAACTAATTCATAGTTTAAGTGGAACTTTGCCCAAGATGACAGATATTCTTTGAAGTTCAAGAACTCATTTAGGGTGTCTTCCCTAGAAAATTCATGAAATGGAATACTTTATGCCTATTAATAATAACAATGGACTTTTAGGAATTTTAAACAAATCTAAATAAGGCCTAGATTTTTTTTTAATCATAAAATTGCTTTTTTCTTTACGCTAAAATGTGCGCTTTTTCTTTATTTTATCAAACACTAGCTGCGTCGTCCGGTTTTGCACGGTCTACGTCGAAAATAAAAGTTATGTCAATTGACGCGTGTTCCACGATTAGGCTTGAAAAACAAAATATTGAAAAAATCTGCCAAAATTTCACGACAGATCACTAACCGAAAGTAAAATGATTTAAATCCCCTGACTACAAGAAAAGACTCAAAACAAAAGCAAGAATTGTATTTGTTTACTGCCTAGAAAAAAAAATGGCAACAAATATTCTTTATAACTCTCTCGCTACCATGTATGCATTGTGGAGCGAAGAGAGTTACAGGGAATATGGTTATTATGATCGATTCTATATCACACTGGTACAATGGCGTCCATATGCAAAATTTTCAGAGAGGGGAGGGATCTCAGATATTTTCTCCATGGTTTAGCAAGATATTTTCCCCATGGAAACCGATTTTAGTAAATATTAAAGTTATTAAAGTTTGATATTTTTAATAAATTATTCATTAACGGCTGGAGAAGAAATGTTTTTACATTTTTGCAAAGAAAAACGTACTAAAAGCAAGGAAGTTCCAATTTCTAAGGGAGAGTTTGAGCCCCCACTTGCCCCCCTATATAGGCACCCTTGCACTAGTATCCATTGAGGGGTGTAGGTCTTATCAAGATCCCACAGTTCTCTTAGACTGCTGCTGGTTATCCTGCATCTGTCTAGATTGACCATTATGAATCGCTTCTAGGTGAGCATTGCTGTCGCAGAAACTCACCAGTCCACTGTAGGGTTGCCCGGGGCACATTTACGCGAATATTTTTCAGTGAATTTTCTAATTTTTATGTTTCAAATTAAGAAATTTTAGACATTGTGGTTTTATGAAGCAGTTAATGGAGTCAAAATTAGTACATTCAGTTGCTGCTCAGCTTGTGTACTTAACCGTTAAAAAAATATTTTTGAGTCCAAGTCGGTTGCGTCAACTTGCCTCGGACATGGGGCCCGTTTACTCTTATTTATTTTGACACCTAACGCGGTTCTGTTAGTGTTTTGAACATAATGTCTTACCATCGTTAACACTAGAAAGACGGAGGCGGTCATTTTGACCGCAAACGATTTTCAAACGCTCATATTTGCTGCGTTTTATTTTCAAACTCGTTTCCCTTTATTGACTTTTCCTAACTATTTATTAAGATCTCACAAAAGTAAATTTTATTTCTTTAGGCCCATTATTACAGTCGCTATAGGTGTTTATATCTAGAAAGACTGACGGCGGTCATTTTGACCGCTGTTATTTATGCTTCCGGTTTTGTTCACTTTTCTCTTATCAGATATGTGCACTATGGATTTTTTTAGTTGTCAGGGTGAATAGCATTCTTTTGTAATTAGTGGGTTTAAGTAGTATCTGCTGGTCAGGTGCAGTTCTTTGAACGGTTAGGAAAATGAGAAACACCTGTTGGTCACGTGCTTCTTTTTTTTCTGCTAGCAGGGTCAAAGTTGAGAAAGGTGACTTTGAAAAGCATGGGACCGGACACATAATATCCTTTCAGTTTTGAAAAGGGATTAATTTATAACAGTGTACAATAATGACACAGTTTTAAGTGTGAAATATGCACCATTATTGTGCAGATTTATTAATAAAATTCAGCATTTTTAAGAGTACAACCGAAAGAACTTTCAATTGTTAACATAAAATTCAGTACCTAAAGGAGGCACGTTATTAGAATGTCTAAATAATTCGTGGCATCGATAAGAATTAACTTTTAGAACAAAATAACCGTACTATTTCTGTAAAATTAATTTACATACAGTAAAAATAAAGTTAAAAACTACAAGAACCCTTCAAGGATTTGTGAAAACAAAGAATTTTGGAAGTGAGAGGTTTTTTTTTTTTTTTGTATTCTAAAATAAAAAACTTACCTTTTTATATGGTATAAATATTCACACTCAGTCTAAAACAATACATCATATGACAATGGCACGTTACAGATACACACCACGTTGGAGTTAACTTTTAATTAACCTTCAAGTTTGAAGAAACTGGCATTTTCTAATGTTTTTACTTCAAAACACAACTACTGAATTTAAACTAACACAAAATAAGCATTCTTGTAAGGTATATTGCACGAAACAACACCACGTATCTCTCCTGCGTGAAACCCAAACAACCCAAGTAAACAAGTTTGAACAGATCTGTATGATTGCCTTCGGGTTGCTAAACACAGGTTAGTTTGGCCAGGGATGCCATGCATAAAAAATTATCGCCTCATTGGCGAGAAAAATATTTTAATTTTGTGCAAAAAAATCGAATGTCACCAAATGGGGGGTATATCACATCTGTACCAAATTGTTAAATGAATATATGATGCATCAAAACAAATCTTTTCTATAATTGAAAATCCCGAAAATAAATCATTTTCACAATTTTAAGTACAGCGGTCAAAATGACCGCTGCTAGTCTTTCTAGGTATACGGAAAACGTCGTCTTTCTAGTGTTAAAATGAAGGAAATTTATTGCAGGCTGAATAGTGTATAAAGTTGAAGCTAAAGGGACATGAAGACAGCACTATATGATTGTAAGCTATAAGATACGAATGTGTAACTTAATTGAAAATTAAATGTAATTTCTAAAACTAAATAGCTGGAAAATACTAACAATGTTTGAGACAGTTTGGAACGAAAAAAATTTCAGGGGAACGTAAGTAAGACACAGTAAGAACGTGCGTAAATGTGCCCCGATGAAAATGCGTAAACGTGCCCAGTCGGCAAGTTTGGTTTTATTTTTAACGTGCAAAAAAAAAAAAAAAAAAAAAAAAGAAATAATAATAATAATAACATTTTAGTTCATAAAAGACATTTGAGGCAGTGAGAAGCAAAGGGATGTGTGCAGACATTAAAAATTTCGAGAAAACCAGTAAATGGTAGGTGAAGATTTCCTCTGTTTTGGGGCAAGAGATAGTACTTTTAACCCTATTTGGTGCGGTTATACAGCGTGATTTAGAAAAAAAAATCAATGATAAAATACCTAGGATCTTGTTTTTTTACCCGTTTTACTCCTCGTACATCCATTTGTTTCTCACTGCCTATTTAATGTATCGTGTATATCTTGCATACTATATGCAAACCTTTACGTACATAGGGGAGCGTGGTTCAAAGCGGGAAAGCATTAGTATGTCGCCGCATGGTGTGCAAGTGGCGATGCATACGTATGTCATGTTTACCCGAATACCCCCCGAGTTTCAATCGGTCCCAGCGAAGCAGCGGTAAAGCGGCATGGGGTAGCCAAGTTTAAAATTTAAAAAAAAATGATACATTTCTTTTTTAAAAAAATGATGGTTTGTAATTCGTGATTAGTCAAAGACCAGGTTTTTTTTTATTTGTCAATAATATTACGTTATTCTGACACCATTATACCTATGAACTAAGATAGTCATTCTGTTTTGTTTTGTTTTGTTTTTTTTTAATTGAAGGTTTTTTTTTTTTAATTTATTGAAAAAAAAAAACGTGCCTTTATTTAAAGCGGGTTAAAGCGGGTGTACCCTCTTTCTTAACATTTTTTTGCAAATGTACTGACTTAGATTTTGTATGTAAATAGGATAAGTATAACTTTAAAAGATTTTTTATGATCGCATTTAGCAAATCTATTGATGTATTTAATATTTTCTTTATGTTTATAAACAAATGTGCTGACTTATACTTATCCATTTTAAATTGGAAATCTATTTTTTTTTAATTTATATAATGACAGTTAAGTATTTTGCTCATTCAATCATTTATCACTTTCTCTTTGAATGACAAATGTACCAAATCTAAACTAGATAAGCTCAACCGCTTTACCCAAACGGTTTACCCGCTTTAGGCCCCCTGATAGGGCAAAGCGGGTTTTTCAACTGTTTGTAATATTTAATAATACATAAATAATGGGTTTGAAATAATGCAAGAATCACTTTTTGTTTTTCATTTCACAATCCTTTCTATAAAATAAACCCAAAATTGTTACGAAAAAGCCAAAATCTATTATTTTCGATCGTTCTTCTTTAATCTACCCGTTTTAGGCCATCCCCCCCATCCCCTTTTTTTTGTGCTTTTCAGTAGTTTCTGTTTGTTGAGCGATCACAAATTGCTTATTGTTTTCACTTGAAGCAATGAGAAGCAAAGGGATGTAAGTGGGCATTTTCAAGTTTTGAGTAAAGTGCGTTTAAAGATAACGTCCTAGGTAGGTTTCATTGATTTTTTTTCGAGATCATGCTGTATAGCAGCGCCTACCAGAGTTACTAGTACTATATCTTGCTCCAAGACAGAGGAGAGGTTCCCTTACTAATTATACTAGTTGTCTCAAAATTTTTAATTTTTCCATTTACATTTTTTTGCCTCTCATTGCCTCATTTGACCTCTGAATGTCGTTACTCTGATTTTATTTTCCCCCCGCCTCCCTCTGCAGCACCATCGTTGACCGGCCCCTCCCGGTGCTGCTCCTCTAGCGAAAACCGTATATAGGTTGCATCCATATCCTACACACACACGCTTACATACACACACGCATGCCGACACACATGAATGCCTACACACTGTCGCAGACGTATACATACACACGCCTACATACACACACACACGCCTACCCCTACATACACACACACGCCTACATACACACACACACGCCTACATACACACACACACGCCTACATACACACACATACACACACGCCTACATACACACACACGCCTACATACACACACGCCTACATACACACACACACACGCCTACATACACACACGCCTACATACACACACACGCCTACATACACACACACACGCCTACATACACACACACACACGCCTACATACACACACACACACGCCTACATACACACACACGCCTACATACACACACACACACGCCTACATACACACACACACGCCTACATACACTAACACGGACACATACACACACGCGCGCGCACACACACACACAGATACACAAGCGCGCGCATACATACATACATACATACATACATACATACATACACACTCACACTCACACGCACACGCCTACACAAAGACTCATATTCTCGTGATTGCGAAAAGCATAATTTTAATTTAAAATGCCAAACATTCAAATTTTCTTTTCTTTTTCTTTTTTTTTTTTTTTTGGCATTAAATATATTACTTTATTGGCGAAACATCTTTTTAAATTGACATTTTGTTACTATTTTTGAAAAAGTGAATATTGGACTGCAAAGTTTAAAAAAAAAGTTTAAGTAAATTTTTTAAAGCATTTACGCGATTTTTGATATTTTTAATGAATTATATATATATATATATATATATATATATATATATATATATATATATATATATATAAGAATATATATATATATATATATATATATATATATATATATATATATATAAGAATATATATATATATATATATATATATATATATATATATATAACATAACTACTCCATGCTTTTCATTTTCCCTTGAAAAATAAAATTATATGCCCAAACAATAGAATAAAAGATAATCAATTCAAAATACATGACATTTTCTTCATAACTTAACATTAAACTCATATTCCTTACAACACCCTTTTATTCTGTAAGACTTACAACATAAGTACTTCATTACCATTAATATTATGTTTTCAGTTTAAAAAAGGAAATTCGATCAGCAATGAAATATCAGACATGTCTGTTGAGAAGAATAGTTTAACCAGCTTTTAATGAACAAAGCAAGAGATAAGAATATTTTTCCTTTGCACAAAGCAATGTACAAAGCAGATTGTTAAAGAAAAACTCTTTTTCCGATAAAACTGTGAAAAAGAGGAAAAGAAATGTGTTATAAGGATTAATTAAGCAATAAAAAGCTTGAATTAAGCAATTAAATGAGAAATAGGCGTATGTCGCTGAACTGTTCTTTCTACAGAGTCTGACAGAATTAATATTTTTTTTAATACAGGCGGATGGTTATCTGAGTTGTGGTTTTGAGGTTAGACCAAAATTGTTTTTTTTTCTTTTTTTTCGGGTTTAAGTTAGGTTAATTACTTTAAATTCAATTATAGTTGAATTAGAATATGCAGTAGAAGTTTAAAAAGAAAATCCGTTTAAAAAATTGAATTTTGAGATGTCATGCCTCGTGATAATCGCTTAACTAGAAATGATATCATAAGTCTGAGCATTATTTTAACGATAGTTAACCATTAATTTAAATATAAAATTTTATAGTTAGTATTTGTGGTAAAAGAATTATTTAAAGAAGGAAACCTCAAAAGAAAGTTCATACACTCAAATTCGCAATAAAGGTGGTTAGCTTATATTTAATACTAAATAATATTTTTAATCTTCTTCCCAAATAAATCACCAAGTTTTTTTTTATTGTCAACTTGTCAACTGATATAATATTGCATAATTAATGAATTGTAGCTTCAACTGCTTGAGTTGTATTGGCAAACATCTTTTAGACAACATAAGGTTTTTATTTCATTTGTTTTCTACTGCTTAAGAGATTTTCAATTAGGTTAAGGAATGGGCTACACTCTGGCTGCTTCAGAAAGAAAATGCGATTCTCTTGAAACTAGTCAAGTTTAAAGTAGGAAAACCACATGATATCCACTCATGTTGATGCAAAAATTCTTTAATATCAGGAAATAGTTCCATGCGAATTGTAATTGCAACTGTTTTTTTTTTTTTTTTTTTTTTTTTTTTTCAAAATTTAATCTTTTATTAATCATAAGTTTTGAGCAGATATTTTGATATAAGGCAGTTTCAACACATTGTCCTTAAGTTGTTTAAGCGTATGCGTCAACAATCAAGATGGAACTCTTTTCTATACTTATATTTTGTCTTCGCTTCTGAAGTGAAAAAGTGTTATATTCAACACTCTAAACTGAACTGTCTTCCTGTTCTGTTAGATAGGATTTCTTTTACTCTATTTGACTATCTTTTTTACTTTATTTGACTTTGTTTTGGAGATGATGATATTTTTCTTCGTTCATGGAAATATTATGTTTTAACAGGATTTGAACAATTGTCAACTCCGTCAACAGTTGAAACACTTACTATTTTTGGCTTTATTTAAATCAAGAAAAACTGTTTTATCAATGTGAGCATGGTTTGCTTCTTCCTTAAAGTTATTTCGCTATAACGTTTTAAGGTTAATTCAACAAACTTTAAATTTCTTGATTACAAACAGTAATAAATATTACAAAAAGTAAATCTGACACACTATACAACTTTAAATTACGGAGAGAATGTTAATCTGATGCAAGGAAATCGCAATTGGTAGATGATTAAGTAGGTTCGTTTAGTTCTAGATGGAACACCTTTTTTTTTTCTTTCTTTATTTCTTCTTTAATTTTTAATTCTACTAGCGGTTACAAAATCAAACATCAGAACAGGAAAATAAGAAGGGAAAAAGCAACAGGAGAAAACTAGACAAATTCAATCCCATGTCTCCCAGTAGCACTACCATAAAGATATATTCCCATACGCATAGTAAACAATTCACTGATCGAATAACGCTCCTGACTTCACCAACAATGAAACTCGTGCCACAGGATGATAATTTGATAAAATTGCTTGAAAGTGTTTGACATGCAGGGAAATGCTTTGTTTTGACAGGGTTGAACTGGATCCGGTAATTTAAGTTTTACTAGTAAGACTGTCATTTTAGGAGATGAAGAAAAGAAAACGTGGCAAACAGTGAACGCTGTCTACAGGAGATTAGGGTTAATCTACTGGAGTTAGGGTCAAAACTTAAACAATCAAAACATCACTTAACAAGCAATTGCTTAGTTCAAATGTAGAAGTAATTTTCACCCGTCATACCTTGACCTGCGATTTTCTAGTAAAATAATAAAATGTTTAATATTCTGTTGCTATAACTTGCTTGGATAAATGGTTCTTTCTTACTTGAATAAATATTGCAACTCTGTGCAACTGATATTGAAAATCATTGATTGATAAAGTTTCAGAGACATATATTACTACCCATCATTGTAGAACTCATCTGACCCAAAAACCACAAGTATATTTACTAAGCTTATAGTTTTGTACAAAACACAAAAAAAAATCTTACATTTCATTTTTGTAAATTTGCTTGATGCAAGTAATACATAGAATGCAAAAAGAAAAGAAAAAAATTGCATTGAAATAATACCTTGTAATTATATTTTTCCCAAAAACTAAAAAACAAAAAACATTCATTGGAACTATATCTACAGGAAATACTTCTAGCTGCATCATTTCTTCTGCAAACTTTTTCTGCTTCATATGGTCTGCCAGAAAAAAGTGCTTGTCTTATTTTTTCAGTGATCAACAAACTCCGAAAGTGTCATACACTGTCACATGACTTCTTCATTGGTTACAGTTAGATACGATATGGAAAAAAAATGTTGAGGAACCGAGATAAAAATGTTACTAAGATTGAAGTTCTGTGTCCAAATGTTCTGAGACATCCGTACGATGTATTGTAACTATTACTTAAGGAGAAGGAATATATAGATATGCCACTGGTCCAAAATGTTCCTTTTTTTAAAAATATGTTCACAATAAAATGTTATTTGTGCTAGTACATTAATTTTTTTACTAACACAAAAAAATGGTGATGATGCTAAACTGGCAATATTTGCAAAAAAATAGTTCACTGCGTTGTTAAAAGTGTAATTGCACTTGAACTTATTGTTGGTTTTATCATTAAAAAAGCATTAAGATAATCTTGTGCCTTAAGGACGAATTTTCGGTAACTGCAAATAGCTTATTGAACGTGATTATCGCTGTTTGACAGATTTTTTTTAAAGGAAATGTTGAAAAGATGTAAAAATAAATTCGCATTGAAATGTTTAGAAAGTGGGGAATGTGGGGCAAAGTAAAATAGAGGGGCAAGTGAAATGGTGAAATATTTACTCTGCTTTTAGCGCCACTTGTCTAGTAATACGTTATTTATTTATGAATTATTCATTCATTCCTTTATTAACTCATTTGTTTGACCAAAAATATCTTTAAAAATCGGTTAGAAAATATTTCATTAGAAAAATATATTATTTTTCACTTTGCCCCATCAAAGAATCTAAGGGAAAATTTTCCATCATTCTTAATTTATTTATTTATTTATTTATTTTTTATTTATTTATTTTTTTAGAGGTACAAATTTATTGCCAAATATAGAAAAATAATGTTTCAATGCAAGTGCATTTTTTTTTTCAAATATATTGTTCTTTCTTTATGTACCGTAATTTTCAGATAAAATTTCCGATTTGTTCATTAAACAAAGTAAGTTATCTTAACTATTTCACTTTGCTCCACATTCCCCAACTTTATTTGATAACTATTATTTTCACAATAGCAACATTTAATATCAAGATATCATTCAAAAAAATAAACTGAGAATGCGCTGAATTTTCTTTGGACATTCATTTACCTTAATGAATTAAAAAACTATATTTTAGAGGAGTCTCATTTACTTTTATAGATTCATCCATATACACATTCTTGACGTGGTCAATGGCAGTATCTGAAGAAATGAGGTTTTGGGATATTCGAAAAAACACGTTTTGAGTTGAATACTAACAATGGGGTGGTTTCCTTCAGTCAAAAGTACTACTTTTAGTCATTGAAATGGATAGAATGAGCAAAAAAAAAAAAATAACAAGGACCCAGAAAATACTTTCAATTTCCCAACAGTTTTTTTTTTAATTAATTTTTTTAACTGTCCGATTTTTCAAGCAAGGCGTGGTCTTGATGACGTCACAAATGATGCACTTTGTGCCGCATCTTTCTACTACGTTTCCACTTTATGATAATCAATCAGCGAATTAAAATTGCGCTCCTCGCTTGCTATCAACCACATCATTGCCAATGCACGTGAGTTAAGATGATAATATTTTGTTCTGTGAATGGCAACATTGAATGGCATTTCATCATTTGTGATGTCACACGACAGAAGTGTAAACAATGAAAGCACATCGATTTAAGTATTTTTTTTTTAAATATCAAACTTAAATAAATTATTAAAAAAATTGTCAGATCCTATGTTTTTAAGCATGCTCTTTCAGAAAAAAAAATACTTTTAAAATTCTGGAAACAACCCCATTGTGAAATGTTTGAATTTAATGTTTTTTCGTGATTTATTTCCATCACAAACCAAAAAAAACAAGTTTGTACAATAAAGCTACAAAACACGTACAATAGATAGCAAAAATGAAAAGTTTTCAAGTACAGCTCTTTACATTTCCACGGCAGTATAAAGCATGTGCAGTACGGATACGTTGACCGTTTCAAAAAAGAAAAAAAGAAAATGAATTTGACACATCTTTCAAACAGTAACTAACATTTTTTTCAGTAATACATCTTTTCAGTAACATTTTTATGTATGTTTTTATTTGCACGAATATTTGCAATAATATGTTGAAAACTGTTGGTGTGAAACTTATGTTTATATTGGACAAACAAGATTCGTTTACATGCACGCTTACGTACTACTTCTTGTTTCCATCCTTTAAAACTTGTGTGCCTTATAAATATGAGGGAACTTAACAAAACAATGAAAGAAGTACTAATTCTGTATTTAAATGTATTCAAAATTTAAAGGATTAAAACATATTTGTATATATGTTTTATAAATAGCTTCATTCATACATACACTATACCAAAATGATGTTTTAAAGAACAGTTACTTTACATATTTGCATTATTTCAAAAATACTAATTTTCCTTTCCTTAAAAGTTGAATCCGTGTAAACAAAAGACTTTTAAATTGATGTTTCGATTGCGTGAAACTTTACATAAATAGAAGAAGATTTTTGCCTCGAGCGTAAGGGAGAAAGCTTTTTTTTAAGCATGAGCTTTTTTTTTCTTTTGGAAAGTTGAGTTTCAAATCTTTTCTTTTATTTATCATGAAAAATTTCCTTCTGTATCCATTATTAATTTTTGTCTTTTGTAGTCTGAGTACACATTTCTCAAGGCATTATTTTACGTTATTCTTTTTAATTTTTTTTTAATACATAAAATACTTATTTTCATTCTGGAAGTAAGGAGTACAATACAATAACTATTTTTTTTTCACTCGCGCTTTATTTAGTGCAGGGAATAATTACGGCACAATAATATTTTTACTTTTATTTTACGTCTACATATTTTCTGTATTTCAATAATGGTAGTCTCTTTTCTTTTTGAACGTGTACATGGTCTTAGCATAAAAAAGATTTAAAAGGTAGCATATACTCAAAACATATGCTTGCCAAATGTGCAGTTTTTTATTTAGTGTGCAGATGTTGAGTATATCTTTATTACTTATAACACATTGATAAGAGGAAGAAATCAATAAAAGAGATAAGTAAAGTTTTAAAAAACCAATTTTTTAACTATCTGCAGTTCATCACTCGTAGATATATTTCACTCTTTTGTTAAACATGTCAGAAGTAAATTCTTTTTAGACGCTTAAACGAAAGTAAAAAAACTCTAGAAGCTGTTTTCTGTTTGATGTTAAAACTTGAATGAACATATTTTTACCTCAGACATGGGTCAAATAATTTGCATAAATTGTAATACTGCTTATCTCTTCCAAATTCCGTGGTTGTACTAAGCAATGTTGACAACAAATTTACTTTAAAAGTATTTTTTTCCGTAAAAAATATCATTTTTTCTTTCATTATTAACTTTTGCTCACTAATCACTATCATTTTTACATATAACACATAACGCATTGATATGAGGAGAAAAACAATTAACTAATTTGCATAAATTGTAATACTGAATATCTCTTCAAAGTCCCGTGGTTGTGCTAAGCAATGTTGACAGCAAATTTAGTTTATTTAATATTTTTTTTCGTAAAAAATATAATTTTTCTCTCACTAACTAATTTTTGGACAGCAGTGATTATTTCAAATACTTTTAGAAGTACTCCAGAAAGAAAATTGTCATGAACCCGAAAAGCTAATAAAGGAAGAAGTAATAAAACATATAGAAAAAATAATTTTCTAAAAATTATTCCGTATGTAGCTTTGATACAGTGGAATTGGATATCAAATATTGTACCCCAGAGTCAGACGGACCAAGTCCGAAAAATGCGATTTTCTGTTTATTAGTGCAATAGATGTAGAAGCCAATTCTGCATTGAGCCATGTGAACGTAATTCTTTAAAAAAATCATTTTCTCTTCTTTACCGGGGTTAAAAGTGCGCGCCTCACATCCTTTGCATGTGACAGAATTTTTTTTTCCTCTCTACTGTAAAATTATCATAATGTGACTTAGGTTCCTCTGGCTCTGAGGTACAGATATATTCATTCCTTTTTTGACATCAAAATTTCGTTTCAGCGTCGAAAAATAATTTACTTCTGATATGTTTAACAAAATGGTGAAATATCTCTACGGAGTGGTTAACTGCAGATAGTTTAAAAATTAGTTCTTAAAAGTTTGCTCATCTCTTGTACAGCAAAACCTGTGAAGTTGACCACCCTTGTAAGTTGACCACCTGTCTAAGTTGACCGCTTTTTTCTGGCACGGAATTAACCCTTATCATACAAATCAACCTTTGTAAGTTGACCACCTGTTTAAGTTGACCACTAAAGTAGTGCACCGCAGGTGGTCAACTTACATAGGTTTCACTGTATTTTTTTTCCTCATATCTATGCGTTATGCGTTATATGTAATAATGGTAGTGATTAGTGAGCAAAAATTAATAGTGAGAGAAAAAATGATACAGTAAAACCTGCGAAGTTGACCACCTGTCAAAGTTTACCGCTTTTTTCAGGCACGGAATTAGCCCTTATTATATAAATCAACCTTTGTAAGTTGACCACCTGTCTAAGTTGACCGCTTTTTTCTGGCACGGAATTAACCCTTATCATACAAATCAACCTTTGTAAGTTGACCACCTGTTTAAGTTGACCACTAAAGTAGTGCACCGCAGGTGGTCAACTTACATAGGTTTCACTGTATTTTTTTTCCTCATATCTATGCGTTATGCGTTATATGTAATAATGGTAGTGATTAGTGAGCAAAAATTAATAGTGAGAGAAAAAATGATACAGTAAAACCTGTGAAGTTGACCACCTGTCAAAGTTTACCGCTTTTTTCAGGCACGGAATTAGCCCTTATTATATAAATCAACCTTTGTAAGTTGACCACCTGTCTAAGTTGACCGCTTTTTTCTGGCACGGAATTAACCCTTATCATACAAATCAACCTTTGTAAGTTGACCACCTGTTTAAGTTGACCACTAAAGTAGTGCACCGCAAGTGGTCAACTTACATAGGTTTCACTGTATTTTTTTTCTTCATATCTATGCGTTATGCGTTATATGTAATAATGGTAGTGATTAGTGAGCAAAAATTAATAGTGAGAGAAAAAATGATACAGTAAAACCTGCGAAGTTGACCACCCTCGTAAGTTGACCACCTGTCAAAGTTTACCGCTTTTTTCAGGCACGGAATTAGCCCTTATTATATAAATCAACCTTTGTAAGTTGACCACCTGTTTAAGTTGACCACTAAAGTGGTGCACCGCAAGTGGCAAACTTACACAGGTTTCACTGTATTTTTTACGGAAGAAAATATTGTTAAAGTAAATTTGTTTTTAACATTGCTTAGCACAACCACGGGATTTTGAAGAGATAAGCAGTATTACAATTTATGCAAATTAGTTGAACCATGTAACTGCTGAATTTTCCTTTAAAGCAACGGTTATCAACCTAAAAGGCATAGAGGGGTTTCAAAAGCGACGTGAATGTTTCAAAAAGTAACAGCTGTAATTAGCCCAATTTTGCGGCCCCAAGTAGATAATTCCAACATTATCTCTCTTTCTTCATTTTTTTCGCAAGTTTTATCTACATATATCTGTGAATCTGCATTTTAAGCAATAGCATGCACAATGTTGAAATATCGATCACGGTTTAACTTGAAGTTCGCTTTTTCCAGTTACAACCCAATATTCAAAATCCTGTCAAGGTCAAACAGTAGAAGCTCTCCCACTGATACTGTAAAACTGACTGGCATTATATGTCAACGAACCTAAATTTCTGATTACATCAAAATAATTTGTATTTAGTTCTTTGATTTCATATGTTCCAATAAGAATTTGCTAAAAATAAGGATATGAGTACAAATACTTAATGTGGGATATATACCTTAATCCGTATTTTCACTTAAAAGCCAACTTCAACTATCCTGATCAGCTAGTTTTAAATTACGATTGAAGTACTTGTATGGCCATCTTATGGTAGCGGGGATCGGAGGGTTCGTGATCTCACATGTGTTTGCGAAAGAAGGAGCGGGTGCAGAGCCTGAAAGGTTGACAACCCTAGCATTAAAGGATACGATTATTTGCTAATTTTTTAACTTTTCATGTCTTTCGCTTTTTAAAAAACACATTTATTTTTATTCTTATAGTTAGTAACAGTATAGTTGAGAATCAGTAGTAGAATAGTTGAGAGATGGTAGCAGAATAGTTTATAGTTAGTAGCAGAATAGTTGAGAATTAATGCAGAAATGTTGAGAGTTAGTAGCAGAATAGTTGAGAATTAATGCAGAAATGTTGAGAGTTAGTAGCAGAATAGTTGAGAATTAATGCAGAAATGTTGAGAGTTAGTAGCAGAATAGTTGAGAGTTGGTAGTAGAATAGTTTAGTGTTAGTAGCAGAATAGTTGAGAGTTAGTAGCAGAATAGTTTAGTGTTAGTAGCAGAATAGTTTAGAGTTAGTAGCAGAAATGCTGAGAGTTAGTAGCAAAATTGTTGAGATTTGTTAGAAGATCAGTTTAGAGTTAGTAGTAGAATAGTTGAGTGTTGGTAGCAGAATACTTGAGAGTTAATTGACAGTTAGTAGTAGAATAAATGAGAGTTAGTGGCAGAATAGTTGAGAGCTGGTAGCAGAATAGTTTAGAGTTAGAAGTAGAATAACTGAGAATTAAAGCAGAACTGCTGAGAGTTGGTAGCAGAATAGTCGAGAGTTAGTTGAGAGTTAGTAGTAGAATAGTTGAGAGTTGGTAGTAGAATAGTTTCGTGTTAATAGCAGAAATTCTGAGAGATAGTAGAAGAATTGTTGAGATTTGGTAGAAGATCAGTTTAGAGTTAGTAGTAGCAGAATAGGTGAGAGTTGATAGCAGAATACTTGAGAGTTAATTGACAGTTAGTAGTAGAATAAATGAGAGTTAGTGGCAGAATAGTTGAGAGTTGGTAGCAAAATAGTTGAAAGTTAAAGCAAAATTGTTAAGAGTTAGTAGCAGAATAGTTGAGAGTTAAAGCAAAATTGTTAAGAGTTAGTAGCAGAATAGTTGAGAGTTAAAGCAAAATTGTTGAGAGTCAGTAGCAGAATAGTTGATAGTTAGTTGAGAGTTAGTAGCAGAATAGTTGAGAATTGGTAGCAGAACAGTTTAGTGTTAGTAGCAGAAATGCTGAGAGTTAGTTGCAGAATAGTTGAAAGTTGGTAGCAGAACAGTTTAGTGTTAGTAGCAGAAATGCTGAGAGTTTGTAGCAGAATCGTTGAGATTTGTTAGAAGATCAAATTAGAGTTAGTAGCAGAATAGTTGAGAGTTGGTAGCAGAATACTTAAGAGCTTATAACAGGATAGTTGAAAGCTAGTACTGTAATATTTGAGAGTTAGTAGTAGAATAACTGTGAGTGAGCAGCACAATGTTTGAGAGTCGTCTAAATGATTTCATAATAAATCTTAAAAGTTTATATATATATATATATATATATATATATATATATATATATATATATATATATATATATATATATATATATATAATAGGATGAGTGACGGTTAGCTATAGATATGATATGGGTTGTTTTTCCATGTTTTAACCAATTTACACACACTCAATTTTCTTAAATTGTTAATGTGATTTTCTTTTCAGAAAATAGATTTTACATTACCGGTTTACGAACAAGAAATAATACTTGAAGTATTGTCATAAGTTAAATTTTCGAAGAATAAGCTTTTGCGAAGAAAAACTAAAACTAAAACTTTTTTGTTTGAAATTAAGCTACCAGTTACAGTTCTTCTAGTCAGAAAAATATCATCAAGCTCTTTTTAAAATCTTAATGAGTGACTTTCTTTGTTGATTACATCATAATTCAGTTATTAATATCTTAATAGATAAATTTCCAGTTATTATACCAGTACTCAGGTGTAAAACTCATGCGTAAAAATTTTATACATGCTTCTATAAAACCATTTATGTCAAAACAACTCAAAAAGTAGTTTTATTTAGTTTTCCAACAAATTTGATGTTGAACCAAAAAAAAAAAACAAGATTAGAAAGAGCCACTTGTCACGTCACCATTTTTATCAATTTATTTTCGGGTCAATCCTTAACTTGAAGTTTAGTCCGGAACTCATCTTTTCATTTCATAGGAAGTTGAAACTTTAACTTCCGTCCTTCAAAACTTCGTATCGTTTTCTTCTAGGTGAAAAATTTCTTATCTCCTACTAACATTTTGGTATTTTACTTAAGCTTGATCTCTCAAAAAGTACCTTACATTTATTGACAACTTTTGACACTCGTTTGAACGTGTTACTGGATGTGTGTGAAATTTTTAAAATACTACTAGCTGTAAGAAATTTATTTAAGTCTATTTCTACGTAAGTATGTTATATGTGGGGTCTTTGACAAATATGTTTATGACATAACATATGATCTTTGACAGAACTAAAAGGCATGTGATAGCCATGTTCTATTTCAATAATGCAAAATTGACTATGGGAACATAACTGAATGCCGTAATCACCACCACTAAGATGACAAAGGGAATGTAAAGCTAAAGAAAATCAAACATATAATAATGTCCGAGTGGGTGTATTTCCACGGCCAAAGAGAGAACATGTTACCCAAATCGGAAACTAGGAGCTCAAGATGGTGTTGTAATGCCACATGCAGTAAAACCTGTGAAGTTGACCACCCTTGTAAGTTGACCGCTTTTTTCAGGCACGGAATTAGCCCTTATCATATAAATCAACCTTTGTAAGTTGACCACCTGTTTAAGTTGACCACTAAAGTAGTGCACCGCATGTGGTCAACTTACACAGGTTTCACTGTATTCCTATCTTTCATCGAGATGCATTTATTCACATTTTCCGACAATCCGACGAACGGAGCCCGTGATCTTGTTTGTCACCTCCCATGGCCCACGGGGCTGCCGCTCCCTCTTGTTTTTTTCCGGTTCCTGGCCTCTCTGGTTGCTTCGCGAACCATCTAGAACATTTGCGGTTCGGATACGACTTCCGTTTCCGCAATATTATACAAAATATTCTGCACTTTTAGTAAGTTAAAGGTTTTGACTGTTTTCCTTCAGCTTACTAAAGAGTTCCAACATTGTATTCCAGCTACTCCAGCGAATTTTGCAATCTGTGTTATTCTTCTGTGTCAACTTTCTCATTTATTTTCTAAAGCGCAAATTTCTTGGTTTTAAATTTTTGTGACGGTTTCCGAGAAAACGTTTATAATTTCTACGCGTTTTCTCAATAGCTGAACGTATGAAACTGAAACCTCGAATGAAATTACAAATTCCTTTCCATCGTTCATCGTATGAGCTTACGGGATTGGAAATCTTGCGGGATTTTGCTCTCAAAACAGCGGGGTTGAGAGAGAGAACCCAGCGGGATATCATGCAGGATCCCGCAGGATTCGGGATCGGGATTGGGAACCCTACTTCTAACCAAGCCACATGGCCTTGTAAAATGAGTTTTTTTGAGCAATCACGATTGCTTATTGCTTTCATTTGACTGTTTTGACCTGCTATCATTTTATTTTCCCACCAGCACCCTCTGCAGCATCACCGTCGACTGGCTCCTCACGATGCTGCTCCTTTAGCGAAAACCGTCAATATCCTACACTTACACGCAATACATACACGCACGTTCACACACATATATACACACAACACACTCATATACACGCAACACACACATACACACATATACACACAACACACACATACACACACACAAACACATATACACATTCAAACACATGCACACACTCAAACACATGCACACACGCATACATACAGACACGTACACATACATACAGACACTTACACATACACCTACACACAACTACCCACACACTCATGCCTGCACACAGACACAAACACACATGCGTACACACACATACACATACCCCTACACACAAACACACATACCCCCCCCCCCCCCATAAACACACGCCTACATACACACACACTCGTGATTGCGAAAAACGTAATTTGAATTCAAGAGGTAAAAATTCAAATTATTATTATTTTTTTTTTTTTTTGTGAAAATCACGAAAATTTAGAATAAATGCAGGAGACCTACATATTGTTTATGATAGTTTTTTCTCCGACTTTACTGCGTACATTTTTCAACTTGAAAAAAATTTAATTTTTTTTTCTGTTATCGGAAAAAAAATTTAGAAAAAATTGATTTTTCGAAGAAAATTATAAACTTTAGGCCTCATGCAAAACACCTTAATACTTTTGGATTCGGATAATTTTTTTAAGTATAATTTGAGTCGGTTGAGGCAACTTTTCATCAACTTAACAATTGAATTTTGAAAAAAAGTGTTTTCCGATACACCCTAATCAGCATTAGTTTTAAAAAATTGTTCCAACATAGTATTTGTTCCAATCATTTTACGCTACTTTTTACTTATTTTATAGTATGTTGAACTCCCATAACGAGAATAACAATTATACTTTAGTAAAAAACTATTTGATACAAACACATAATGCGTCAGTTTTAAAGTTTCCCTTCTCAACTGCATAAAGACAAGTATTTCGCCATTTATAAGTCATTAAAAGATTTAATATATTATTATCAAGCATGTGTCCTCTAACTTTTTTCATCAGTCCCAAGTGTGATGTTAAATAAGTAATGGTGCAGGATTAATTTTTCCCGTGCGTGAACATTAATAAGTCATTTTCTCTGATGTAAAATCTAATGCAAATGAGGTCCTTCTTTATGTAGACATTTTTTTGAGGTATTCTTTTAACTGAGTCATTTAAAATAAACGCTAAGAAATGTTTTATGCAAGAGAAAGGAGCCTCATTACACTTGCTTGCACTTTATAAGTGATGTTGATATTCATTAAACTTGGTAAAGGGGGAAAACTTAGGAAATGTTATGCGATGTACTACAGTAAAAATAGGGGTCGGACCCAAACATCCAAAAAAAAAAAAGCTAAACCTGGTGCAAATTGTTTATTACCTTTCCAATAAGAACAGGTAAAAAGTCCCACCCCATTGTGCGTCGGGTTTTGGAATGGGGGGCATCTAAAAATTGCTGTTTTGGGTATTTTTCCAGAATTTTTAGACTAAATTTATAGTGAGAATAGTATGTTTTACTAAATTTAAAAGCATGATATTAAAGGTGTTTGACCCACAAGAGGGATGACATATCCCACCAATGCTACAGAGCCCCCCCCCCTGTTCCCGTAAAACGAAGCAGTACCCCCGAATCCCCCTCCATACATTTCATATGGAAACATTATTTTATGCTACGTTAAAGTTAGAAATCGAGTGTGTTCATCTTCCAAGATCGATGGTGCACCTCCTCTCAAAGCTACAGCAACCCCCCCCCCATCCGCCAAATAAATAAATCCTCACCCCCCGCCCCCCTCCCCCCCCACCTTTTATTTCAAGTACAAGTATTATTTCATGCAAATCAAAAATGCATTAAATCAGGACTGTCCACCCCAAAAGAACAGTAGCTCACCTCCCAAAACGAAATTATATACCAAAATTTTATCCTTCCCCCCCACCCCCTCTAATGGGGCACATTTGATTGAATGGATAGAAAAATTACGCTGAACTGTTTTTTGCTTTCAAATGATTTCTCCTAACTTGTAATAAAAAGTCTTCGTTATCAAGATGTTTTTTGGAATCTAGATCCTCAGCAAAATCGTTGTTGTTGCACCTATGTCTAACACAGTTTGTGCATATAATTGAGCACTTCAGTCCACTTTCAGACTTTTCAAACATTCATTTTTCCAATAAACCCCTCAGAACAAGCACAAGATATGAGGCGAAGAAAGTCTTCTAGAGCGGAAGGCTTGGCTGTTGTAATAGGACGGAGATTATATTTCTGTGGTGCTTTCTTTGCACCCATCAAAAATGATACTAGCTTTCCCATACTTACAAATTACCTATACACTGCATTGCTGGCATATTTCCTTGAAACTTACAGATCATTACCAAAAATATGATCAAGCAGGTATCTTCCATGTATTACATATGAGACAGTGAAGCAAGGGGATGCAAGTGGCAAAATTAAAAATTTGGAGATAACCAGTACAAATGGTTGGTGAACCTCTCCTCTATCTTGAGGCAAGAGATGGTACTAGTAGACCTGGTAGTTGCTTCTATACAGCATGATTTAGAAAAGAAAATCAATAAAAGCCTACCTAGGATCTTATCTTTAAACGCGTTTTATTCAAAACTTGAAAATGTCCACTTACATCCCTTTGCTTCTCACTGCCTCATATATGACACCAGCTGTTCGTTCTGTGATGGTGGATGAACCTTTTGCTTCAGATAATAGCACTTTAACGATACAAGATTTCTTTCCTTCTGAAACCAGATTCATCGAATACTGATGGAGGATCAGCGCATAACTCGTACCAGAAGTTTTTAACAATTTGTTATTCCATCTTTACTGTTCATACCATTCGGTGTAAAAGATGGTTTGGGCTTACACAACTTTACGGATAGTAACTACTCTCGTAACAGAAGCTAAAGACGTAACTGTTTACCTCCTTTACAAAGAAATGCCACAAAATTGTTTGCCTTCAATATCCTTTGATGTTACACCCGAACGTTAAAGGTCTCATCGCAACTCACCTCATCATCAGCGAGCAATACCACTACCAACTTAAGAGGGAAGAAACTTCTGGGGGCTTTAGAAACAGATTGTGATTTCCAAACTGGGAGACAAAAAGGTGTAAATATTTAGCATTCTATTGTTGTATTGCTAATTGTTCTCATCAAGACTTGTTCTATCGTTGAATCACTACAAGTTCTAGACCACCTGAATTTGTCACTGCGTTAGATCGTTTTATAGCTGTTTTTTATCGCATAATGTACTCAAAAGTTTGAGATAGTGGTGCAAGTATAAGTCTGCATATTTAGCATAATTCGCATAACCAGCTGCGTAAAAGAGAGGTAGCTCGGTGTTTGCAAATGAGAACCCCCACCGACTTAGAGGGTGCAGAATTGCTACTAATGAACAAGCATACAGTAATTTGTGTAAAGCTTAGATTGAGAATACTGTGTTGCAGGCAGGGTTGCCAGATTTAAGAACAGTAAATACGGGACAGGCTTCTAAGTGTAAAAGGGGGGGGGGATTTTTGAGACGTCGCTGCAAATTCAATCTCAACAAAGCATTAAACCTCACAAAATGTCGCCTAACAAAGTATAAAAAATCGTTTTCATTGCGAATGACGACGCGTGCGCAGAAATATATTTCCAACCTTAGTCAATGAGGAAAGAAGCAACCATTCGACTCCTCAGGGTTGCCCCCCCCCCCCAAAAGGGCAAGGGTGCACCCCGTCAATATTGTAAAGACACCCCCGCCTCAAAAAAACGCAGGCCCCCCCAAAATGAGAAAAATACCCTTCACCCCCCTAAAAGTTTCAATTGCGCAGTCTGCGCCATGACCCTCCCCCCTCCCTAGGTGGGCACCCCTGCGGTTTCTCATGGTCTGCCGCCAAAACAAAAACATACAAATCAAAACGAAAACAATTTTTGCTTTTGTTGCCACATAATTTTCTTATTGCTCATTATTTCATTTTTTGTTGAGCAATCACGATCATTCTCATTTGACGATCCATGGCGTTGTGGTTCCTTTTTCATCTTGGACCAGGATCCTCTGCTGCAACACCGCCCACCGGCTCCTTTGGTCCTGAGCAATGTCCGCTTCTCCTGGTCAGCGACTTCCATGTAGTACACACATACACACTCACACACGCGCCGTTACACATATATACACAACACGCCTAAGTGCATACCATACAGGTCTACACACACACAAGCCTACACATGCACGCACGCGCGCCTACACACACACACAATCATACACACGTAACCGCCCAGGAGGAGAGGCAAACTTGAGGGGACAGGAGCCGTTTTTAGAAACAATAACTCCAATGAGTAGGGTCCTGTCGTGATTACGAAAAACATAATTTGAATTCAAAATTTCAGAATTCAAATTCATTTTTTACTTTATTTTGTTCCATTAAAATAATGTCTCGTTCTGTAAAATATTGTCATCAGCTAGAATACGGGACTTTAGTCGTCCCGTATGGAAGTTCCCCGAGACGCGGGACAATTTTTCAAAATACTGGACTGTCCCTTGAAATCCGGGACGTCTGGCAACCCTGTTTGCAGGTCTCAATTTTTAGCAAAATAAGTTCATTAGATCCATGTCCATTAAATTTTTATTTATCGGCAAATTGATCGAAATTCTGTCTAATATTTAAAAATCAACAAAAGAAAAAACTAAAGAAAATCTGCTCCCCGTGGCTATTGAGTGGTTTTTGTTAATACTTACTATTTCCAAAGAATGAAGTGTATCCGTGCTTATGATTACTAAAATTTCTCTAATTAATTGTCTTTTGTACTTTAAATGACTGCTTTTTTTTTTCTTTTAGCGTTTAATGTCTTCAGTATTTTTTTGTATTAAAAAAGCTTCACTTAAATCATAGATATTTTTAATAATAAGAATAACAACAATAATAATAATCATAATAATAAAATAGGCAGTCATGGGCCTGCGTGCATGTATGTGGTGTGTGTTAAATTTTTATTTAAAGCTAATTGTAGTTTCAAAAATTAAAGTTTTATAACTTGTAGATTCAAAATATCAGCTACAGTATAATTTTAACGTTTTTATCAGCAATGCAAGCATCAATTATATACATTTCTGTTGATCTATTTCTGATCGTTTTTGAAGTAAATATTGATGCAAATATAGGAAATATTAGAAAATGAATTCTTAGTTTGTGTTTTTCAGTTTTCCATGCATGAAAATAACAAACAATACACATACTGAGCTTTCAACGCAATTAATTTACTGCATCAACAACCCTCTTTAGCTGACTAGGCGGAAAAGCCGATATGCCGTGGGATTGACCAGCATGCAGGAAAATTCGAATTTTGAGGCATGCTAGATAATTCGAGGTTCATTTTATAAAAAAAATAGGGTTTACATTTTTAAAAAAAATATGATTTAAACAAAAAAAAATCTTTTTTTTTTTAAATTTATGTATCATTTATATTCAATATCATGATCTTTGTACTTCATGATCAATTAGGGTGGATCGAAAAAAACGAAATTTCGAATCTTAATTTGAAATACCCGCCAAAAGCTGTTCAGGTGTAAGTAAAATACACGTATAAAATATTATCAAGTTTGAACAATTCCTTGAGGGTCCTACCAAGGCTTGAATTTCTCCAAAAATAGGAAAAACGGTAAATTTTTCAAAATTTTTATGAAAATACTAATAAGCAAAATTTTTTTCTAATACCATTAAAATTCTTTCTTTTTACACTCTTTTCATGTATCTCTTCAAAATTATTTACATTCTTTGTAATATTAAGTTCTCACATAAGCCGTAAAATTTCTCAAAATTAACGTAAAACTGACTTTTTCAAAGCTTTTTTGCGCATTACAGTATTTCTTCTTTAATAGTAATTATCAAAACATAAATGGATATTATTTCGTGTAATAACTGTGCAAACATTAATATACTAACGTGCAATGGCATAAGTTCTGATAAGCTGATAACACGGATGAGAACCAGCGAAGCTTAATTTCAATTCCAGAAGAAGAACAGAGCTATCAACATCTTTTGGTAATGATGTAACTTCAAAGTGAAACAAATGAGGGCTTCTCTACCAACTCCATCAAGAGTGTACCAGTACGGCATTTCTGATAGATGCGTTGCAGCAATTACTTCAGCAACATTACAGGATATTGTGTCAAATAATGATTGCTCTAAAGTCGTAGATAGAAATAAGCTTCGAAGACAGGGACAGAAAACATATGCTTCTCTTCAAAACTTGCTAACTGGAAGTGAAGGGGGTTTGAAAAGTATATTTTTTTACAGCCGAAAAGACAAAGCTCTGACAAAAGAAATGGCTGGAGACAGATATTATAGAAGAACCATAAGCAAGGAACATGCATGTTTATCCATGATTGAAAAACCCAATTCTCTTTATTTCGATCTCGTGCCGCCAACTTCTGGAACGGGGAAACATGTTGCGACAGCAATGTGTGATTTTTGCATCGAAAATGGTTTAAGCCTTAACGAAAATTTAGCTGCTGGCTGTGATGCCACGAATACCGGAAGAAAGAACGGTGAAATTGTGGGCATTCAGAATAAAATTGGACATCTTTTCCAATGGTTAATCTGCCTTGCATGTGAATGAGCTGCCTTTGCATCACCTGTTCGCACTCCTTGATGGTCAAACAATTGGTCCAAGGGAATTTTCAAGAACAATAGGTAACTTGCAGGAAGTGTGCGAAAATGTATCACTTGCCTAGTTTGAAGCATTTTCGTGTGTCTTGATAGAAATAGACTATGATGATTTCAGTACGGACTAGATATGCATCTAAGAAATGCGTCAGGCAGTTTTGAATGGCAATGTTCCTTAAATTTTAGTAGCCGTAATCCAGGAAAACTGTCACACTCGAGATGGGTTACACACTGTAAAAAAAATCCGGAAACGTTTCTGAGTATATCGTGCAGCTGTGGTTCATGAAAGTTTCAAAAACGTTTCTGAGTATTTCGGAATCCTCTTTCTGTAATGTCCAGAAACGTGTCTGAGTATTTCGGAATCCTCTTTCTGAAATGTCCAGAAACGTGTCTGAGTATTTCGGAATCCTCTTTCTGTAATTTTCAGAAACGTTTCTGAGTATTTCGAAATCCTCTTTCCGTAATTTCCAGAAATGTTTCTGAGTATTCTGTGCAGCTGTGGTTCATGAAAGTTTCGAAAACGTTTCCGAGTATTTCGGAATTCTCCAAACAATTTTCAAAAACGTTTCCGAGAATTTCGGAATCCTTTTTCCGTGATTTTTTCTAAAACATAATTCTTTATTATAGTATTGCATACCATATCAGTTTCAATTCTTTCATATCTAAGAGCAATAATACAAGCAATTTTAGAATTATTCGTGGATTTTTTTTTTTTTTTTTTGGAATTTCTAATGACAAATAGCATGGTTAACAGCATAACATATGCACAGTTATAAATTTTTGAAAAATTATGAAATAATCTAGTAGTTTCATTCCTAATCACAAAATCGTCGGGGAATTGGAGTGGGGGTACCTTCTGAAAAGTGGGGATTGTTTGTTAAACAATCTTAAACTTCAGTTTTTCTCTCAATATTTTCAAGACAAAACTATCAACATATTGTATTTTTAATGCAGAACTTAAAAACATATCTTGTATCAAACTTGATAGCTTTTATCTTCGGATAAAATTTGACAGGACTTAACTACCCTTCGCGTTCCGGAATTCGTTCACCTCAAGTCAATTTCTCTGACGAACAAAGTGTACCGAAAAGTACCAACAGAGAAATTGATGAATTTAAATATGACACCAAGTCCCCCTGCTGGAACCATTCGGGTTGATTCTTCTGTTCTTGCCCTTTTCCAGCTCATCACAAATATAAATACTTATTCAAAATAGGTTACTGATTTTATTTTTACAGTGTGCGCAAAATGCATTATATATTTTATTTATTAAAACATTGAACTCTATTACATGATTATTCCATTTCATATATACGAGAGTAATCCCTCCCCCACCATAAAAGTGATGGTGCACCCATAAAATGCTATGAAGCGCCCACCCCCCCTTGAAAAAGCAACATCATATACATTATAAATCAAAGTATCACATACATTATAAATCAAAGTATCATATAAATTATAAGTCAAATACTTTAATATGGTGTAAAAATACAAAATTATTTTATTAAGTCTTTTTTTTTTTGCTTTTGGTAAAATTGAGGCTCGTAAAACGAAAAAAATGAAGACACTTTTAAATACATATATGTATCTATTTGTTAAATAAATTAATACACATTTAACTAATTTAAAGCGTTTCGCTAATGCAAATATTTAAAGAGATATCGTCATTTAGATAATACTGAAGCACTATGTTCCTAATTACAAGAGATAGTTTTTTTTTTTTTACTTCATACAATCTAGCTACACTGTTTACAAGAGAATGAAAACATGCAACCTTAAAGACGAACTATCAAACCTGACAATTTGCATATTATAACATTTAATTCATAATGCTTGATACATAGCCAAATATTAACTGAGATTGTCACATAAAAACAAAGTACACAATAACACATATTTAAATTTTTTTATAATCTTCAATTCATAAATTTTACAGAATAAAACTAGACACACTTGCACTTTAAATATGTGTTCTATGTAATGTAAAATATTTTCAAATTGCAATAGTTCACAACGAAAAAATAATACTGAAGAAAATAGTTTTTTTTAACGAGATTTATATGAACTAAATCTCTTTAAAGTAATAGAGTTGCAAAGCGACTTACCTATTCGTCGGTGGTGGTCTTTTGCAGGCTTTGGTCACCAAAAAGGTGATTTTTATGACAGAATAAAATTCTGCCAACAAAAATTACCCATTTGGTAGAAAGAAGAAAAGTATCCAAGAAAAAAGTAAATTACCTACACAAGTTATGCGACGCAATGAATTTACATGGCGTCCTCTCGGTAGTTATTTGGTTTTCAATTTCAGTTTGTATTCCTTCCGCGAGCATGCGTCGAGAATTTGCACTTCGTACTTAAAAATAAGTGACATAGCTTCAAATTCAATCTTATGACGATACATATGCAAGAAAATATAAGACTTTAGAATTATCTTCAGTGAATTCATGCGAGGAACAAAACTTCTACTAATCCCCTTGATGAGTTGAGTCAGCACTTGTTTTCATTGCGTGCTTTCGAAAGTTTCAGTTTAGATTTGCTGCTGGACTATAAAATTGTGAGCTGCGCATGCGTCGACTTTTACTTTCTTGCTATACGGGAAACGTTTTTGATTATAGCAGAAAACTGCGGAGGGCGTACGAATCTGTGTATTACGGAAAACTTTTTTATATATTCAGAGAGTTTTCCGAGATTTTTTACAGTGCAGCAGTAAATTGAATGTTACGAATTTGCATTTTAAATGCCAGTCTTTCTTTAAATTTGAACATTCTGATCGAATATATAGTGAAAGTTTACATTCTAGTTTGGTTCCAAATAAAGAAAACCTCGTCTTGTTTAAACGGAAAGAGGCATTTATTCAAGAACATTACAGCATTTCGTTATCTAAGTTACAATCTGAAAAATAAAATAAAATACTGATCCTTTCATTCAACGAAATGTTTATTTTTACCACGTGGAAAATATTCTCTTAACAACGATAACTGGTGAACGAATGCACATCAGAGAACTCGATTTGTAGAGAATGTTGAAAGCCAAAGAAGTGGCTTCTGTTCAGAAAACAAAATAAGAGAATTCCGTATTCGAAAGGTTAACTTTAATGCATTAGACTACTTTAATGTTATTAACTGGCAAGAATGTCAAAAATAACTACTCCCTATTTTAGCCAGCATATCTAATGAAAGTCTTCAAAAATTGATTGAAAATATCTGCGCCAATAGAGTTCGTTCAGTTCCCTTGTCACACTCAGGCGGTGGAAGGCTGTGTTAAGATGGTGACAGAAGCTTCTTTGTCTGAGATTGGTTAACAGGTAAGGCATGGCTTCATACTAGTAAAAATCAAATCTCGAAGCATCATGTCATCGTTCGAACCAAAAAAAGATTTCAAAGTGGTTTTATGATTGGATGGGACGAACTATTTTTCTGTGGTTTCAACTAATTGGAACTTTTAAAAATTTCCCATTTTGTGAAATATTGTTGCTTATATATTGGAGCTACTGTGTGTGCGTAAATATACATTACTTGTACATAATGCTTTTTACTTTGTTTTTTGAATCAATACTAATAAATTATAGTGATAATTTACTTCTAATATAAAATGAGTGATATATTTAAATTTAATACTTATGGCTGGGCAGATGGAAGGCAGGGGGGGAGGAACTCGAAATGCAGTCACCTCCTTGTAGTGGGTGCCTGGCTGTTAATGTAATAAAGTAAGAATTCACTTAAATTTAAAACTGCATTCTGCACAGTCACTACAAAAAATAATAACTAAGCTTTTAGAAGAAATATTGCAATGTGCAAAAAAGCTTTAAAAAAGTCAGTTTTTAGTTAATTTCGCGAAACTTTGCGGCTTAAAACAAAATTTTAAACATTAGTGTTTTTATAAAAATTTTGGAAAATTGACCTTTTTTCCTATTTTTGGATAAAATTCATGCCTAGGTAGGACCCTCAAGGTGTTGTTCAAACTTGATAATATTTTACATGTATATTGTAGTCACACAGGCACAGCTTTTGGCAGGTACTCCAAATTAAGATTCCAAATTTTGTTTTTTTCGATCCACCCTATCATCATCATCATCATCATCATTATATTCCAAAATTAATACTATAGGTTTATCGTACCAAAATAGGGAATATAAAAAAAATTGTTCCAGATCTGTTTAAATACCGTTTAAAGAGTTCATCAACTGCACTTTTATATCTCTTTGTGGTAAGATTGCAATCCTCCATTTAAAAATTCAATTAATGGTTGATTTTTAACATCTGCAAAGTTAATGTTGAAATCCCCACTCAAAATGATTGGCAAATCATCAAAGCTCTTCCCAATTTTTTCTTGAAGTAATGCAAAAAGCGTCTTTGGAATAAATAAATAAATTTTTATTCAGAAATTCTTATATTGCGCTTGAAGACTTATCCGGTTAAATATGAATTGCAACCATAACAATTATCTGTCCATTTTCAGAGTGGCAACGGCAAACACCATGTCTCACGATATCAGAAACATTGTTTTTTCTCACCTCAAAAAATACGCAGTGCCTAAAGAAGTTTTCACTTCAGAAATATTATGTACGAGAGTAAGGACCGCATTCACGATGGGTAGCTTGTTCGATTTTTGAGACAGATGCGCTGCCGATCGTGCTACTGAGCCTCGTAATCTTAACGAAAAAAATCGCACGTAAAGGAGCAGAGAAGCCGCGCATGCGCTGTGCTCCGGTGTTGGTAAGGTGACGGCTTTTTGGGTGTCGTGAAATGGATGGATTTTTCTAACCTCAAAAGTGCTCAAGGCGCCTAAAAAAAGTGTTCACTTTAATAATAATAATAATTATTATTATTATTATTATTATTACTATTATTATTTTTATTATTATTATTATTATTATTTTATCTGTAAAAAAGCCCAAACAAGTTCCTACGCAACAAACTAAGGAGGTACCACAGAAAATTGACTCAAAATATCTTGATACTAACACATCACATTTCCCTCGGCTTAAAATGGAATCGAGAACTAAACACAACTTTTCGAAAGTTTTGCCCTGGGACTTATAAATTGTCATTGTAAATGGTAATTGGATTGGGAATTTTATTCGTTTAAATTTAAGAGGCATATCTGTTTCAGACGGTATCAAAGGAATTCCAGGAGATATAATTCTGCTACCTATCAAAGAGTTTATAATAATAAGTCTACCTTAATTGGTGACATTAAGACAAGCTCTAATGCATTAATTAAGAAACTTCGCTGCAGAATAATGATTCAACTTGTTTTTAATTCTAGCCCTTAGGGATTCATAATAGTTGTCGTTACAAAAGTCTTCAGAAAGCATTAATTTTTCCTGAGGATCACCGCTGATTATCATATCTACAGGTGTGGGTAAAATCTTTTTATAGAATGCGAGGTAGCATGGAAGATCACGAAGGATTTCTTACAGGTGACAGTAAGGAGTGTAGGGTATTGTTGGGTAAAGTGGTCATACGCCAAATAAATGGCTATAGCATGTAAATAAATGTTCGAATGAATGGGACAGTTTTATTTTAGGGTCGGGCAGTTGAAAACTGTATTTTGAATACAAAATATTAAAAATATGGCCACGTTTATTGTAATAAATGGATCTCAAAAGTTTCTGTCCCCCTGCCACAGTAATTCCGGTCACAACGCATAAACTTGAACTAATCAGTCCAATTCATTAAAAATTATTTCAATTAACAGTTTATTATTGTTACTGCTCTGTCTTGAAAGTGCTCATTACTTAAAAGATTGAATTAATACACAATGTTACAGAAATATCGTTTCGTACGAAGCAGTCATGAAACCCCAAAATTTGGCTCAAAAAAGTGTGCTTTCATCAGGAAGCAGAAAATAGCATAAACTTGTAGGGGAGGGGGATTGCCAATGTTTTTAAGTTTATGTTACAAAAGTAGCCCGATTTTGTTTTCATTTATGTCAACATTAAATACTGCCATCTAGCCAGCTGCGTTCATCTCCATATCTGGTAACAAAAAATCACCAGTTTACACTATTTCATTAAAAAAAAAATTGCAATAAAAAATAATTTGCAGTTAAAAAGTGCTTTTAGAATTAACAAAAAGTAGAGTTAGTGAAAAAATGGCTTTCCAGTTCAGTGAATATTATCTTTCTTTGATGAGTTAAATAACCGAAAGAGGTACTTTCCCTTGACCACACTTCTGAAAATAAACGTTATCCCTTTTAGCGTTTTTTTTTTTTTTTTTTTGCAAATTAAATTCTTTATATATTCTAAACCTTGAGTTTTTTTCTTCCTTTTCCTCAAATTTGTCCTTCCGTTATATAAAAGAAATTGATTAAAAATGTATTATATTGCATCACAGAGTTCATCTATCCTCGTAGTTAACTGCAAAAATGATTAAGTCTGAATAGCTATTTTGATTTAATTAATCCGATATTAATTCGATAAAAAAATATAATATAAAATTTCTATTAATTCGATAAATTGAAGTTTAGTGGTATTTTTTTAATTTAAATATTCTAAACTGACATGTATGATATTGAAAAAAAAAAAGAAGAATGTAAATTCAACAATTTACTTTCTATGACTCAAAGTTTAAAATTAGCGTATCTGTACTGTTTTGAGAAAAGTAATATTTTTTGAAGCAATAAAGAAGACTTGATGTAAATGTAAAGCATAACATTTTTGGCCCTTCTTAAATGTGTATAATACACAGCTATGGCTCATAATATATAGATAGGGGCAAGAAGAATGTGAACATGGCATGTTTTACAAGGATAACTTTCAAACACAATGCTGGAAATTTCTGAAGTAATGGCAGTACAAGTCCTTATTCTTGGCCAAACTTTTAGAACAATGACCCATTTTATATTTCTGCGGCGACAACTTTTTTCTTTAGCTGATGTGGTATTTAATTTCATAACTGTCTTCATGTGAAAACATATCTTAAACTAATATGTCTTAAGCTTATTAGCTTAACCTAACATTTACAAACCATTATATGATCCTTCAAGTAAACTTCTGACAAAGTTTAATCTTCTTAATTAAATTAATTTTTTTTTTTGCAATTTAGTTATTAGGTAGATGATGGGCCTCTTATAAACACAACATTTAAAGGCACATTTGAACAGTTCGTTTATCCTCTCCGTAATATTAATATTATTATAGAATATTATAAGTGCTAAAAATTTGTAAATAGCTGTAATTAAATTTTTTCTGCAATAAGTTTTAAAATTTATTTCTAATTATTATTGTTATTATTATCATCAAACATGCAATTACTTTTATCCCTTTTTTTTGTTTTGTTTCTATATATTTGAACAACAATTTAGTGTTATAAAAAGATTTACAGAAAGTAAAAAGATATAACATGTTTCAATTTAATTAAATACTGAAGTTGGAAACCATTTTAAAATATATTAATAATTTTCTGGACGAAACTTAAAAGCAATGTATAATAATAAAAATCTTTACAAAATTAATAAATCTTTGTACTATGTAGTTTTGTTAAGTACGTTTCTTGTTTACCCATAAGTTTTTTTTTCTCGTTCCACCCAGTGAACAGAGTAGGTAACAACACTTTAAAATTAGGCAGTGAATAGATGTTTGGGAAAAAGGTTTTCTTAATGAAACAGTTATTGTATAATTCAGGGGTGTCCAACTGGCGGGCCGCATGTGGCCCGCCAACACATATTATGCGGCCCGCCAACTACTTATTCAGTGTATTTTTTTCGACATTTTGTGTTATCAAGAAGCATCCGAGACTACCGAGGGGGTCCCCGAAATTTCCTCTTGATCGCTCTTTCACTCCTTTCATTGCATTGCGAGAAAAAGGTACAGGACATCTACAGTCAAGATCAAACAGTCCTACACTGCACGCTGGTGTTTAAACGAAATAATACTGCCTCGCATTGGCAGGGGATGACAGAGAGGGAAGAGAACATTTCAGATAAGCAAAACCTTCCTACAATTGGTTAAAAATAAAGACCCCCCCCCCCCCCAACCGCACTGACTCTACGGCCTTTGCTGATTTCGAAAAAGAAATAGACCTTCTTCGGCTGGCAACGGCAAACATCGATGATGACATTCCTGCCCTTGTAAAAAATACGGATTGGCCTCAGTTTTCCCATTAAAATAGAATATTAATTTATAATCCTTCTATTTCATTGTTTTCTAATTAATAATTCAACTATTAATTGTTATTGTATAAGAGGTAAGAGGTTATGGTTCAGTTTCTTCAAACTGCGGCCCGCCAGTTGATCAATGACCGGAATTCTGGCCCGTGGGCTCTTTGCAGTTGGACAGCCCTGGTATAATTCAAACTGTCACATTATAGGTTACAAGCCCTTCAATGTAATTGTTAGGTACCTGTATGCTTCATATTAAAGAATTTCTCTTCGAAATATGATGCTTGTCCTGCATTTAATAATCAGGTTCATATGTGCCCTATGCTTGCTCAAAAATCCCCTTCCCTCCCTTAGAGACATTATTTCAAAAAAGTATAAGGTAAAGAAATATATTTTTAAAAAATTTCAAGTGTTTCCTGGAACAAAAAACAAAGACTATTCAATCATGAGGACATTTTCACGCTAAGAATTGATAATATTTTGTCGAAAAATAAAGAAATTTAAAAAAAAATCACACTTGCGCCTTTTTTTTTTTTCACATTTCAATTTAAGCATATGGATGATTCTCCAAAATCCTAACAATATTGTGTCCCAGTAGCCTAACACAAAACGTGTTTTACTCAGAAAGTGTTTTCATTTTTTTAATAGTTAGAAATAACTTATCTAATGTTATTCAACTTTTGTTAAAAATAACTCATTTAGATTTTCTACGAAAATTTTATGTAACCAGAAAGTCACACTTTTGGCGTATCCGCATCCGTGTTTCAAATGAACTTAAATTATTTAAAAAATTTACATCAACATTCCACAAATTCAATTTGTAGTACAAAATTAAGCATACTTAATGGTGTAAAATAGCACTCTTTAAATAAATTCAATTATATACATCATCAAGGTACATCTTTTTAAACTTTTGTCCAGAGGTTTTCATGTCATTCTCCTGTCCTAGGAATGAGTTCAATTATTATAGATAAAAAAAGAAATTTTTAATCTGCTGAACTATAAAACTGTTTACTATCACCATTTTGTTGGATTTCTTGAGTATTTTGTCAAAATGTTCTCGTTTACATTTTGAAGTTCAAGAATAGGGTATGTAACATTTTCGCTGTCATTCTCCTGGACAATATTTCTGTTTAAATAAACGAAAAATTTTAACTCTACTCATAGTGTGATTTTGTAGAGGTTAGAATAAAAAAAAAATAACATTATTTACATTAAATATAATCCTGGACTTACATAACAAACAAATTGTATGGAAAATGTCATACTCTGGTCCTAAAAAAGAGTCATACTCCTGTATTAAAAAAAGTGTCATACTCCTGTTCTAATAAAGGTATCATACTCCTGTCCTAAAAAAACACTCAAAGCATTAATTCTCAATCACTGGTTATTTATCTTGTAGAATAGAAGGATTTATTTCCAATGCATTAGTTGTAAAATAAGATTGGTTGAAAAAAGAAAGTTAAATTTGGCAAACGATAAATAAAAAATGTAATAGTGAAATAATTCTATTTATTTCATATTTTTTTGTTGTTATTCAGAAGAATCGTTCCAAAACAGTTTTATTGGGTAGACATTTGTTTATCTAAATGTGGCTCGAATAGGTTAGTGAAATTGCTAGGAATTTCGTAGTTGCTTTAAATTAAAAGTAAAATACTTGCTATTAATATTGCTGATTCCCTTTTTGTGTTATGTTTGTATTTCCTGAACCATAAAACAATTCGCAGGTAATGAGAAGCTGTCTTTTCTTTTTGTAAATTTTATCATACTGTGTATGACTAATTACAGAAAGTATTAATGTAGCAATTGACTTTTTTTCGTTAAAACGAATGTCCATTATTCAAAGTGTAAGCTATTCAGAGTGAATTTTATGGAAAAACCTACGTGGGACTTGTACTTGAAGAAATTAGGAGTGTCCGTTAAGGGAGGTTTTACATAAATTTTATTTTGTCATTTAATATCCATACTTTTTGATTTAGGCCCCAGTTTTTCTTTTATTACTATAGTTACATTTTAGATAACCCATGAAGAAATTCATTTTGTAACTCTCCTGGTGCTGCTTGTCAGTCTCTTGCTGTATGAAAACTTGACCCCTCCCCCCCCCCCATTTTGAGGGTGTAACATAGTTAAAGTGAGTTCCCTCTCTTTTTCTCTTAATAAGTTCCTAACAAAGAGTAAGTGTAATTTATTTTTTTCAGCATTTTTATTTAAAAAAAAAATGTGGTTGGAAAATGTTAGGTTTTTGGAGAATCACCCATATATAGAAGAAACTCAAACAACCAATATTTAGCAAAATGAAAATAACCTTATAATGCTTGAAATTTTAATTAGATTTCTGAAATGAATAGCATGTGTGTATGAAATACATTTTTATTGTGTGACGTAAGAGCTTTTTTTTTGAGCAATCACGATTGCTTATTGCTTTCTTTTGACTGTTTTTGGCGTTCCTATCATTTTATTTTCCCGCCAGCACCCTCTGCAGCGTCACCGTCGACCGGCTCATCACGATACTGCTCCTATAGCGAAAACCGTCTCCAGGTTGCGTCCATATGCTACACACACGCCCATACATACACCAACTACACACACACCCATACATACACAACTACACACGCACACATACATACACAACTACACACGCGCATACATACACAACTATACATGAGCACACACGCACATCAACACAAACACATACACACACAAACACATACACACACTCAAACACATACATACAGACACACGCATACATACAGACACCTACACATACACACAACTACCCACATATTCATGCCTGCATACAGACACAAACACATATGCCTACACACACATATACATTCCCCACCACACACAAACACTCATACACACAACTACCCACACACTCATACCTGCACACACACACAAACACACGTGCCTACACACACATACACATATCTCCCTACACACAAACACACATCCCCCCACACACACATAAACACACATGCCTACATACACACACACACTCGTGATTGCGAAAAACATAATTTGAATACAAAAGGTCAAAATTAATTTTTTAATTTAAAAAGCTTTCGATTTTAAGTGCATACTCCATAGGAAAAGGGATTAAACAACATGGAAAACGAACTTATTATTATAAAACGAAAAAAAAAGTAATTTAAATGCTGGGAATAAGTTGCTTTCCTACAAGAAGCAAAATTCCTATAGAATTAATTGTCCTATAAATCCGAAAAATAAGATATTACTTCAGATATTTCCCAATAGCGTAACGGCTACTTAAAAAAGTCCAAGATTCTCCTATAATATTACGTATTGAAGAAATTTGAATACTACCTTACTTCCCTTGTGCATTAAAATAATAGAAAACGAAAAGCCAGTATTTCTGGAAGAAAAAAATCTCGAGAATAACCCGACCTTATAAGAATTCATGGCCCTTTCACTCTAGACAGTACGATCAAAATCTCCGAGATCTTAATTTCGTGGAATTCTCGCAGATCATGGCTTCCATTTTGCGTTGTCATGGCAACACCTTAGCAACACCTGAGTTGAGCACTGTCTTCTCGGAGAAGCTACCGCCAATGCGGACTGACAATGGCGGCAGCACTTGTCAGTAGGAATGCCAATGGTCGGAAAAATTCTTCTTCCGCGGGGGAGTTCAGGACGTCCATATTTTACGAGTGGGACGAGATTCCGAAATGAAGTTCGCGATTGTAAATTCGGCTGAAGTTTAGTGCCATAGTCATACGCACATATACGTGAAGGGTAATAAATTCTGCCCGAGTTTACAACATCGGACCTTATTTGAGAGTTGAAAGTGTGCAACACTGAAATACAATTAGATTTGTTTAGGATATACGAAAGGACTGTCTCAAAGCTCCATTAAGTAAAAAGTATAAAGTAGAGATAGTGTAAAATTACGACTCAAAATCTATTAAATAAAAAAAATATTAAATATAAGTCGTGTAAAATGAGGAATATAATGTATATATATATATATATATATATATATATATATATATATATATATATATATATATATATAAAATACACCGCCAGCTCAGTTATTCCATCCGAGAACTGCATATATACAAATATATAGATAAAAGAAAGGTATTATGGAATTCCATTTACATTATGAAAAAAAAGCTTTCCCGGTTTTTCATTTAAATAAATCCCCTAACTAGCTATAACTAATTTTATCTATCACTAAGTCTTTTCTATAACTAATTGCAATGAATCATCTCTAGTAAAAAAACTTTCTACTTGGTTGTCCTAAAAGGGGATATTAGTATGAAATAAACGGAAGAGATGGTGAAAAACATTGAAGAATTTGTATTTTCAGTTTCTTTTGTTGGTTTTAAGTACTTAGTTATATATATATATATATATATATATATATATATATATATATATATATATATAAATTTTTTTTGCAATGGATTAACTAACTGTTCTCATATGTATGGTTAATTTAGAAGAAGATTTGTTTTTTTTTCCACTATTTGATTTATTTTTGTAATCAATCTCGATTTCTTGCTGTTTTCACTTGCCCGTTGAATATTGTCTTTCTTTTTTTTTTTTTTTTTTTTTTGAGATCCACCGGCCTCCGCAAGCGGGTACTACTCCTGGGTGGTGACGTTTCTGGTTTCCCGTCCATGTCCCCTGGAATCAAATTTATTACACAATCCTCTTCAGAGAGAAGCATCATCCAGCACACAACATAGAGAATTCATTTGCACTTTGACGTCTTAAATTCAAATTCTGTTTTTCGCAATTATGATTGCGATAGGAGCCATTTGTCGAAAGAAGAAACCCAACGAATAAGGTCGTATTGCATTGTGTGATTGCTAAAAATATAATTTTTAATCCATGATGAAAAAAATAAAACTAATGCACGGAACTGGATGCTGGATATCGTGTGCTGCTTTTTTAATTTTTTTCTGGAGGTGGTGTATGTATAAGTGGTGTCTTTGGGCAATGTGTAATTAATTCTTTACAGGATAAACTGCAAAAATGTGGTTTGTAAAAAATTAAACGCTAAATACTCCAGACATTTTTATAAAAAATCAGGAAAACTTTCGGAGATGCCTTGTTGCTTGTATGTTGGAACTGAAAATAGAGAATTTAAATTGTTGAATATTCTCAATGTTTTGTATTCTTGTTAAATAACTAATGTTGTTTATTGATTAATGTTTATGCAAATTAACTATGTTGTATTTTTCTAATACCTCTACTTTTTGTGTGGCAACAGTGTATTGTCCAATGTATAAAACTGCCGGTGCTGTGGCGGTAAGGGCTTGTTTCATTTTTCTTCACACGCGCGAGTAAACCTTAACAATGTCTTAACCTGTTTTTAAGAAATAAGGTTTTTGCTTTAATCTTGTCTGTCTCTCGACCTTAAATTCAGTTAAATTATGATGAAGTAAGAATTCAAGACATTGGTTAAATTTCCCGTACCTGCAACCCTCAAGTTAAAAAGGTTTAGATTTAACAACATACGTTTAGCGGAGAAAATTTTGAATTTCGAAATTTACATGGTCACTATTATGAATATTAGTGATTGTAATCCAAATAGACAAACGGCAAACAAATATTTGCATGGCGGAAAATCTTTAATAAGTCTTAGCGACCATAAAATGCAGCGCAACGAAGGGTTTCATTAAATGGTGCCATCATATTTCAAGCGTGAAACAAAAACTCATCAAACGATATTAATTCTATCCACTAACCAACGTCGTTCTGAAAGCGGCCATCTAAGAGCAAGTAGCGGCTATACAAGATCAGCCAGTGTCAATCAGCCTGATTCATCAGTTTGTTCAAGCTGCAGTCCGGAGTAGCTCCGACCACATCATCACCAGAAACTAGAATCCACTCAATAGAGACTACTGTTCAAGACCAAGTATGAAAGGCTCTCGTGTCAGTAAGTAGAACCATTGACATGGGTTAGAGCCAAACTTCGGCGGCCCTGTCTAGTGGTCAGAGAAGTTTGACTACGACAGGAAGGTCCGGGTTCGAATGCCGGCTCGCGCATGGACGTACTTTCTCTCTCCTCTCCTTCCTTTGTGTGAATGTGTTGTTATGCTGCGAATGGTTGCCTACCCTATAAACGAGTCCTTATGGCATGTGTGAAGTCCGACTTCACACCAAATTACGGTACAGTTGGAAAAGAAAAGCAACGCACCCCTAATTGCCAGTCTAGCTGGCACACGACAACAACAACAACAAAGCCAAACTCAAATGCCCATCCACGCATTCTGACGTCTTAAGATCTGAGACTGATTTGCCACCGAAGAAGGTAGATTTTTGGAAAACATCAGACAGTTAGCCGGTCTGCATTTATTGTGATCGTCCAGGCCAAGTAGTGCGATGCTACCGAAAGTTTTTTCTAAACACTTATAAAGCAACTTAAGATAATAAAGGCGAGACGATTATAAAACTTTCAACCAATAAGCCACTAAAAATGTCTCCATGTCAAAGTCGAGGCATATCAATGACTCATCGCTGCAGGTCCCCGTATAGACCAGTTGTGTTCAAACTACGGCCTGCGGGCAAAATCTGGACCGCGAAGCTGTTCCATGCAGCCCATTGTTTTGTTTAATGTTAGAAATCTAAGAGCATGATTAATTGCAATGTTACAAATTCGGATCCCCGAATTCAAAAATCGATTTCTGAAAAACATATGGGTCAGTCCATGTCAAGTGATCCAAAGTTTTTTCCCTCACCTTTGTGTATTTCTTTGAAATTTGGCTCATCGATTGTACCCTTTGAGGTAATCAAAACTCCAAAATTTTAGATTTTTATCTCTATTATTTTTTTATTTATGACACTTTAATTTTTCGAAAACCCCTCTTTTTTTTCATGGATGCTTGAACATAAAATAGACGATAACTCAGCACTAAATATAGATAGAAAGATTTGGTAAAAAGCATGTTAAAGTACATTAGTTGCTGTTTAACGGGATATGCAACATCACTAATTTCAAAAAAATTTTAACTTTCAAAAAATGATATTTAAATTTTAAATTTGAATTTCTCAGAAAAGGTATAATGAATTTTTTTTTAAAAAATTCTCAAAACTTTGTGTGTATTTTATCTTTATTTGTGCAAAGTTTCAAGTTGAGATCTCAATGGGATCATATTTATATGAATTTTTAAATAAAATTTGACTTATGAAATAATGACATTTTTCAGTTTCTAGCTAGTTAAATATGGGATTTTCTTACTGGGGATGGTCTAGTAAGTAGTAATTGATCATGAATATGCTTGAAATGAGCTGACATGAATTCGTAGATTAGTCCCCCCCCCCCCTCCGACACACAACCAATTTTTATCTTTTTTTTTTCAAAACTGTATTAAAAAATAAAATTAAAAAAAAAGCTGGCACGTAAGAGTTATAATCATAATAAACTGGGACGCACGCTGCTAAACATCAGTAGTGACCAAGGCTTTCAAATGAGGGGCATAAAAACTAAAAGTCAGAAAAACTTTAACAGACAAATTGAACCACTCATTTGCAGCTTTTTTTTTTCTTTCGGAAAATGGTACGGTAGGGGGAGGGAGAGGGGGCAATCTGGAATGAAGCTTAACAACATTGAAGGTTAAGTTCAAACTAGGCAAAATTTGTTTGATCTATAACTGCTTTTAATGTATGTATAAATAGATCTCGCTGCATTTCTCTCCTTCACAACTGAAATTAAAAAGAAAACTAGCATTAAAGAAAAGAAAAAAACAGCTGTACTCCAAATGTTGTAGAAAGACAATTTTATGCGGACAGACATATGATCTGGTACTTAGGTTTATTTTTAGTTTAGTGTGAAAAGAATGGAACAACACAAGGGGAAACACTCCTATTTTGCTATGACTTTGGGGCATTTTATTTCTTTCCTCCCTTTAAAATTAAAAGTTGGTGCAGGGGTAGGGGATGAAATGAATCATACCTTTCCTTATTAGATAGTGAATTAATCAAGTACACTTTGAGAAGTTCGGATTGAAAAAGAAACACTTGGTCTGAAAAAAAAAAAAAAGCATCAGGCGAGGCGTGATACTAGTATAGTGTTAATCGTATGTGTAGGTGAGGAGTGGGGGTAATGTACTTCGTCTTGCTTTAAAGAAGAACATTTACCAGCTTTAATATGTTTTCTATTCATTTTGTTTTATTTTATTCATTTATTTATTTTTTACATTTTAAAAATAGTTTTGAAGAAAAAAAAAATGAATAAAAGTGGTGCTGGGAGGGGGGAGGGGCCGTTTTCTTTCTTTAAAGAAGAACATTTACCAAATTTTAATAAGTTTATTATTCACTTTGGTTTTTTATCAATTAATTATATATATATATATATATATTTTTTCATTTTGAAAAGTTTAAAAAAAAATATTAAAAGTGGTGGTGGTGGGGGGGGGGGGGCTTACCAATCTACAAATTCATGACAGCTCATTTCAAGCATAGTCATGATCAATTGCTACTTACTAGACCATCCCCAGTAAGAAAATCCCATATTTAACTAGCTAGAATCTGAAAAATGTCATTATTTCATAAGTCAAATTTTATTTAAATATTCATAAAAATATGATCCCATTGAGATCCCAACTTGAAACTTTGCACAAATAAAGATAAAATACACACAAATTTTTGAGAACTTTTTTAAAAAAATTCATTATACCTTTTCTGAGAAATTTAAATTTAAAATGTAAATTTCATTTTTTGAAATATAAAATGTTTTTGAAATTAGTCATGTTGCATATCCCGTTAAACAGCAACTAATGTACTTTAAAATGCTTTTTACCAAATCTTTCTATCTACATTTAGAGCTGAGTTATCGTCTATTTTATGTTCAAGCATTCATGAAAAAAAGAGGGTTTTTCGAAATATCAAAGTGTCATAAATAAAAAAATAATAGAGATAAAAATCTAAAAATTTGGACTTTTGATTACCTCAAAGGGTAAAATCGATGAGCCAAATTTCAAAGAAATACAAAAGGGTGAGGGAAAAAAATTCCCAAATTTTGGATCACTTGACATGGAATGAACCCTATATGCATTTAATAAAAGAAGCAGGGGAATGTGGGACAAAGTAAAATAGCGGGGCAAAGTGAAATGGTGAAATATTTACTCTGATTTTAGCGCCACCTATCTGGTTATATTTTAACTATGTACTTGTATTTTAACTATGTATTCCAGTCAGGCAAACTTTACTTCTGACGATCAAAGCATATGATAATACAAGCAGTTTTCAAATATTAATATGTATATTGTAAAATTTTGTTGCAAATTTGAAAAAAAAAATTTTTAATCATTAAATGACAAATTTCTTGTATCTAACATTTTAATTATTAATTCAGACCGACTACTTATTTTCGCTTAAATATTTTTTTTTTTTTTTTTTTACTATTAAACTTATTCGTATTTTAAATATTTTTGCAATTAGTCACGTGCATGCGTTGCAAAATGAATCAGTGCATTTAGTTTAATCATTCAATGCTTTACTACATTACTTATGTATTCATTCACTAATTAACTTATTTGCATTGTTTCATTTAAAAATCCACTTATTTATTCATTCATTCGCTTATTTTCTTATTCATCCCCTATTTTATTCACTCATTTATTTTTCCTCACATATTTATTAATTAATTTATTTATTTATTAGTTTATTATTTCATTATATTTTCATTTATTCATTCATTCCTTTATATACTCATTTTTTTGATCAAAAATGTTTTTTTGCAATCGAATAGAAAAATATTTCGTTTTTCACTTTGCCCCACGAAGAAAATGAGAAGAACAAATTTACTGCCAAAAACAAAAAATAACATTTCAATGCAATTTCAATGATTAAATAGATCTTCCTTTTTTACAAACTGTAATTTTCAAAACAAAATTCCAATTTGTTATTTTTGAAAAAGCTAAACCATCTTAACCATTTCACTTTGTTCCACATTCCCCTATAGTAATGATACAATAAAAATTGGCATCTAATTTTTCTTTCATACTTTTTATTTTCACTTGTTATTTAGAAGGTTTGTAAAAGGTGAGGCACTACTGGTATGAACGAAACAGCGATTCCCTAGTCTCATAACGAGTAGGAATAAGCCGGCGATACCTTCGTTTGGGGTTAAGCTGCTTGCTCGGCAAATTCTTCAACAGCCGCTAGAAGTCAGGTTAATCACCTAAAAGCAATTGTCGAGAAGTACCTAATAAATTCTTGTTGATTCCAGAGCTTCATTCTCCATTTTCCCAGAGAAATACAGTCATCAACTAAGAAAAGTGATGCTGCGTATTAAAAAGAACGCCATTTAAAAGTGCTCCCTCACAGAAGATCCCCATCATCATTAAACAGAATGGCCTTGGCCTAATCAGGAGGGAGAAGAATGCAGTCCATGTGTGGCGCAAGATTGACTAGCCCTTCCATTATCTACTTACTAAACGGTGTCAGTCACCAGGTCTATCATGAGTATTGTGCGGACGTACAACTAGACTTCGGCAGAATACTATTTACGGGTAAAAATTTATTATTAAGGCTTATCTGATAAAACGTAACCAAGGTAAAGGTAGCACTTAGATAGCCTTTTACAGTCGACAACCACAAGTTATTTCTAATAGCTTGACTTTTGCGAAGGCAATATACTTAGCAACGAATTGTTTGGCTACAAATGATTATTCGTTTGAAGTCTTTCTGTTACATAATACTTACAAAATTAGAAAGATAATTTGAACTTATTAACAAATCTAGCGTTCTTACCCTAACTTTCCAATGAATGTTTTGAATGTGTCTTAGGGTCGTTCAAAAAAACTTTTTTTCAGCTAGAGTCCAGGATACTCCCTTTTTTTTTTTTTTTTGACTTACTAATGGTATTATGCTGTAAAAGTTTTAGCTTCTTGCTCAAATTTTAAGAGGGTGCTCAGTGACCCCTCAATTTAACATTAGTCGTATCACAAAAAATGCTAAAAATTTAGAAACATTTAATTTCCCCAGATTTTTTTTTTCCTTTTTTGCGAATAATTTTTTTATTGCAATGTATATGCATATTACTCGTGTATATTATAACATGTAACATTGTTTTTTCAGTTCAATGAATTTTTTAACCCCCTCTCCTCCACCATGCTTATTAAGTTTGGGGGTGGGGGTTGAGCACCGTCTTTCAGTTGAAATAGGAAGCTAAAATTTTTCCAGTGCATTACTATGCACAAGACTAAAAATATTGAGAGGTGTCCTGTTATCTAGAAGAAACTTCGTTTTTACTTGTATTTTTGACCCACCCTTATGTGTGTGCTTTGAAACAAAATGTATTTAAATTCTCAAAAAAATTCCCGCAAAACTCAATTTTTTGCGCTAATATAACTACTAAAGTTTTGAAAGTGGATTCCCTTGAAAACTTTGGCTTGACACAGTTAGAATTTTCATTGTATTCAGAGAGAGTACAGTTAAGATAAATAAATACCTTTGTGCTAGAAGTAAAGCAAGAAATAACAACGTCAAAGAGCACAAATTGCAGATAACTGCAGACACGTGTTTCGGCGTTACAAGGAACGTCTTTTTCAATGCAAAAGAAAGTTGCTTATAGATGAAAAGACATACGACAAAATACTTTTCATTTATTCATCTAGTTTTTTGCCAATTGAATTTAGTCCACGTTACTTAAACAGCTGAAGCTGCTAGTTAACACTTACCACTTCAGCTGTTTAAGTAACTGCATTGCAAAAGGAGAATTACCTCTTTAAGTAACTGCACTGCAAAACTAGGATTTTCTGCTTTAAGTAACTGCACTGCAAAAATAGGCTTAGCTGTTTAAGTAATTTACTGCTTCTTTCTTGTTTTTAAAAACAAATTCTAATGAGTATCAAAAAATGGAACTCCTCAAATTGCATCTGTTTCTGATATCAATGAACTGATAAATTGTTTTCCACTTTAATTGTGATAGGAACGATAAATCAATAAGATACTAAATAATCGCCTTTTTATAGAGTCACAAAAACATCTCTAAATAAGTTTTCGACACACAGTCTCTTAACAAGAAAAAAATAACGTTTTTATTTCTGCCATAGAGTCTTTTAAAAGTAATTCATAAAATATATCATGTAATCCCAGCCTGGCGTTGAAACAGTCTCAGACGACAGCTTAAAGCCTGAAATATTCTTCTAGATACACAGTTTGTTTTGCGAAGACATTCTTTTTGACAGTTTCTAGTGTACGTAAAAAATGAACTGCTTCCACTTTTTTTTTTTTTTTTTTGCTTTCCCCATTTTTTGCTTCCCTTAAAAACTGATTCGGGATAGACTTACTCCTACCATTGCTAAAATGCTTAATGGAAAGGAGAGACATCTAATGGGGCCACATTTATCATGGGTGATTAATATGTTTTCATAAAATCAAGAAAAAATCTCAAAAATTTCAGTAAAAGCTACTGTCGTTTGTATTAATGAAAATCGCGTGTTCTAAGGATAATTTATTGCCTCAAGAAGAATTTTTATTGGAGGAAATCTTGAAAAAAAATTTTTTTTTTGTTATTATTTGTTTTACTTTGATACTGAATTTCAACAAATCTGAAAATATTTTAAATGCGACACCGTTTTTGGAAATTACAAGTTCGTTCAAAACAAAGATGTTTTTCATATTGAGATCATGAGAAAATTTGAGGAGAATGTACTAATACCTATTTTGTTTTAAAAATAATACCTTTTTTTTATTTATTAGGTAGACTCTAGTTTTATGCAACAATGCCTTTGTGTGCTGCCGTATTAAAATATATTTTCGCAAGATGTATGGTACTGTAATACATAATCTAAAATTAAATGTCCATTACAAATATATTTTTAGTTAATTGAAATTTTTCAATTCGTATTTTTTTTTCTTTACTTATTTATCTATTTATTCATTCATTTTGAAAATGATATATGTCTATCGAAAACATTTCTGTCATTTTATTACATGATTTGTTTACATTAAAGGTTAGTTTTAAGACGTATTTTTCCGTTTGATTTCAAATTTTGAACTTTCTGTTACACAAAAAATCCAAATGTGTTTGAAAAAGATAAGACCATTTATTAATACAACATTACAAAATGCATGAAATAAGTTAACAAAAAATAAAAAGCACCACCAACAACATTTTTATCTTTAAACCTCAACATTCTCTGGATACTGTTATTACATTGCCAAATCCACTTTTCAGCGCAAAAAAATACTTTTCACCTGGCGAGTTATACATAATAGAACACACATTTTATTAATATTGGAGTGTCCTCCTTAAGCACACACTCTTTTAAGTTTACCAAAATCTGTTCGTGGAAATAAGCATTCAAAACAGTTTTGTAAACCAAACATTTTTAGACGCATGGTTTTAAGTCAATAATAGCGAGGTTATTTTTTTCTTGTTTCGTCTCTACTACTCTCACTATTTCCTTTAAGTTAAATAAAGTAAAAGTAAACAGCAAGCACTTACAGGAGAAAACAAAATGTTTTCTTCTCACCACTACAGCGACGGTAATGGGACAACTAATGAATACTCTTAAAGAAAATCATCCTCGCCTTAAACGTAAATAGCACTTCATGAAGAATTTACCAGTTTTAATGGAAGTCATAAAGAGCACAAAAGCTTCTTGATGTTGCTTTTAAGCATGATATATGGTAGTTGCAATGGTTAATGGAAATATAAAGAACAAATATTAACGATGGATAGAATTGGAGCATGGAAATGTCATAATGAAATTCAGAAAATGGAAAGTTTTAAAATCTTTAGTTTAAGGAACGAAATTATCATCATTCACCTGTCATTTATCTACACAATGTTTGAGAATCAAGTTCGCGTTAAGTTTCGAAATATACGGTTATGAAATTGTTCTAAATTTTTAAAGCAAAAATTTTAAGAAAGTGATTGTGCATGTGAAGCAGTGAGAATGGATTTAAGTGGACATTTTCAAGTTTTGAGTAAAACGCGATTGATGTTCCGGTCCTTACTGTAAAAAAATGTGTAAACTTACTCCGTAAAAGCGGTGTCAGCTTAGCTGCCTCCATATCAATGGAGTAAACTGATAAATCTGGTGTAACGCTCATACGTTACACCAGTTTATCAGTTAAGTTTCTCCATTGCTATGGAAGAAACTAGCCGCCGGAATAAAGTTACACAATGTGCAAAATGCTGGGAGTAAGGTTACACATTTTTTTACAGTGCTAAGGATTTTATTGATTTTGTTTTCTAAATCATGCTGTACAGCAGCACCTACCAGGGCTACTAGTACTATCTCTTGCACGAAGACATAGGAGAGGTACACCTACCATTTTTACTGGTTAATTCGAAAATTTTAAGCTGTCATTTACATCCTTTTGCTGCTCACTGCTTCATGTTTTGTACATTTTGATAACTATACTTAAGTACAGACATAGCTGCTTAAAGCGGAATTATGCAGCTAAAAATCAAGTTTGAAGGTTTCCTTCGTTTGCCGTTTTAATACAAGACGGAAGAAACGAAACGGAAGGGACGTCACATATTGGAGATGACTTTGTGGCAATTTTGCGGTATTTCAACTAATTCGGTCCAGCACCGACATGCTGCTATTTGACGAATCCTTAATGGAGCCATTAGTAAAAAACCTTTGGCGATATTTGGGCTGTTTAAAATTTTCCAATTTTTTTCCTGGAAGAGCATAGTAAGAAACGTGGGATAAATTACTTTTTTTTCTCAATTTTAACTTATTTTCACTCTTCAAAAAATCTTTAACGACATTCAGCCGTTGTTTTCATGTTCGCTGCTGACGACACAAGTGAGCAAATAGCTATGGTTACCAGAATAAAGTTTCAGGACCCTGCCAGACTTCGTTAAATGAATATTTTATTTAACTAACAATTCTCGTTCCGCTAATTAATCGCTCGAGGTGAAAAAAAATCATAAAAGGCGATATCTCGCCAAAAAAAGAAAACAACCACGCTCTACCGATTCAAGACAACTTTCACCACTTGTTAAGTCATACGATGAACAATTTTAATTTGAAAATCAGACATTTAAAAAAAAGTTAAAAATTAAATGTTGGGAAAATAAAAGTATTTTCTGGGTTCATGTTATTTTTGTTTTTGCTTATTCTTCCCATCTCAGAACCTAAAATAGTACTTTTGACTGAAGGGAGCAACTCCATTGCATCAAAAATCTCCGAAAATTCTTTCCTGCATCAGTCTGCGGCAAATGTGCAGTTATAGGCATTTAAAAATTATCATTTTCGCAATAAAATATCCTTTTCTAACCTTTTTTTGTCCCGTTTAAGATTTTATTCAATTCATTTTAATGCGTTTTCATACTGAAGATAACTAAAACTTAAATGTATTTTATTTTACTAAAGTATTTTTCAAATTTACAATAAACTATTCTTACACATACACTGTACAAAATATCCGAAGCGTTGCTGGTTATTTCAGTGGAAAGTTTTAGTACTTCCTCGTTTTTATCCACTTCCTGAGCAAATCAAGTATCTTTGTCCAAAAGTTTCCTGAATAGTTAGAAGCTTTTCACCGTTGTGAAAAATGCTTTTTGCTGCCAGTTTAAAAATTGAGTAAGCGTGTTCATTAAATGCATCGACTTCAGCTCGATTTTGGTGTCCCTAAATTGACTAAGAACCCAACGAGACCGAATAAGTAACTGGATAACTGCAGCTTTGACAGGCAAGAATTGCAGGCAACGGATATGCTTGGTCTTGCTTGCATTTCTGCCATGGCTGCTCTATTGCATTTTCTGTTATTAATCCCATGCTAACAGAGAAAGAAACATTCACTCGTAAATAAGTCATTCATAAGCAGAAAAACTTATGAATGTAGTTACTAGTTAGAGTAATATGTCACTAATTCTTACAAGTGTAGTCAAAATTTAAAAACAAGTTTGCATCTTTATGAACAAATACGCGAAAAACATAGTATATGTTTTCAGAAGTTGGACTTACGAAAGAGGTGGAATACTTCATCACGAGACTACAATTAAGAGTCGAGAAACTTGGCGTGTCAGTCTTTAATTATTAATTCGTTTTGGCTGATGCTCAATCTCCACCTAGCTGAATCGTGTTCCCTGTTTGCGTTGAGCGTAATTTTTAAAAAATGAATAAGTGCCAGAAATGCCTAGAAAGTAGCTCTGTTTACAGAGTCACTCTTTTGAAATACTGTAACCATCTTAAAGGGGTCCCGGACACAAAACTCGTCAAATTTTGCAAGTTTTTCATCATATAAATATAATTCCGTTTTTTCTTCTTAAAAGGACGTTTAAATCTTTCTATCTTAACGATAACGAAATATATAATTATTTTCGTTATATGCATTTAACTAATATTGTATTTAACTTTAAAACTTTAAACACGTTTGTCTCCATGATGAAATTTTTCCCGATTTTTTGCATTAAAACTCTTATAAGTCAAGAACTGATAAAGATAAAGTAATGAAAATCGGAAAATATCTTCTTAAATCAGTTTACTTTCTTTTTTTTTTTTCTTTTTTCGGCAAATTTGACAAAAAAAAAAAACGTTTATTTCAAAAAGTATGATTTATTTTTTTTAAATATCTTTGAATTTTTCTTTAAAATTTTTCTATTTTTTATTAAATTAATATTTTTTAAATTGCCGAAATATTTGGGTTAATGTTTTGAAAAAAAATGAAAATTGACCACAAGAATATTTTGAGTTTTAGCAACTCAAAACAACTCTATTTTTAAATAAAATTTTTAAAAAAGCAATATTTATTTTATGATTTTGCTTATTAGATAGGTGGTGAATCAGTGCAAAAAATTTCAAAACTCAAAATTGCTTTTTTTTTTTTTTTCAAAATGTGTCCCGGACCCGTTATGTTAGTAAAAAAAATGTTTTTGTAAGTAATGATGCGTAACCTTTTTAGCAAAAAAAACCTAATGCCCTTTTGTGCGTCACTTTTTAAAAATGCTTCAGAATATGTTCTTTGGCCTTAAACTTCTATTCAAACCGTAAGAAAAATACTTTCAAAACCTGTTTACTTTAAATCTGGTTTATGGTTTCATAACCAAACTCAGCAACATAGGACTTTAACAGAAAAACAGCAGATGATCATGAAATGTACCAGAACATTGATAAAAATTTAAAAAATGCCTATAAATGGTAGTGAAATTTATTCGTCATAAAATTAAACGAAGTAGGCATTTTCAAGCACACTAAACTAAAGATAAATGGCATAAATTTGCGCATTCGGAAACAGTTTTTTTTTTTTTTTTTTTTTTTTGTCTTCCTTCAGATTGGTGCGTTTACAAGATTAAAACTGATTTAATACAATCTTCATTATTCCTTTGGTTATTGGTAAGTACATAGTTTTAATTTGTGTTTAACGTATTTTGGTTTTTCAATCGGGTATGTTGCTGATTCGCAACATGATGCATTTAAGGGTCAATCCAAGTAGCAAAATGAAAGAAAAAGAAACAGATCCCAGAAAATATTTTTGTTTCATAGTATATATAGGCAAAGTATTTCACTATAATACATATAATATAGGGACGCGAATTTAATTTCCTTGAAAATAAATCATTTTTTGCCCTCAGATTTCACTATTTTATTGCTGTGCTCGTAAGAAGTCGAAAACGAGTTTCTTCAAATATCTCTATATCTAACTGTTAAAGATACTGCCTTTGACTAGATCACGGCAGTAATGCACTTTTTACGACTTACCTTAATAAATAGGTGTTATCCGCTAAATTTAAATTCTGACGCTCCAAACATGGCCAGATCTATTACTTAAGCAGGCAGAATTTATCTTTAATTTTATGTCCAAATAGTAGTTTTTTTACGCTACGAAAACCAAGAATTTTTGTGGGGGTGTTTCTTTTAGTCAACAGTACTACTTTTGGTCACTTAAATTGACAGAATAGGCAAAAAAAAAAAAAAAAAAAAAAGGCCAGAAAAAAGCATTTTTTTCCAACAGTTAATTTTGATTTACCCCCAATATATATATATATATATATATATATATATATATATATATATATAATAGTCAATGATCGAGTAACCTTCGAGTTTCAACAATGAAACTCGCGCCACGGCATGATAATTTGATGATATGTTTTGGTAACGCTTAACATGCAGGGAAGGGCTTTATTGTGAAAAGGCTGAGCTCGATCCGGTAACTTAACTGTTTTACTGGGGAGACTGTGTCATTTCAGGGGAATGAAGAAACGAAAAATGGTCAACAATGAACGCTACCTACTGGAGTTTTGGGTTAATCCATTGGAGTTACAATTTCAACTATTAAAATATCACCAAACCGACAATGGCTTCATTCATATATAGAAGTGTAGAAGCAATTTTCTTCAGCCATACCTTAACAAGCGACTTTTTAGTTTATTTTTAATGTTCGATTTTGGAAATAATGCGTGATCTTTATGACGTCCCAAGGGATTTGCTTTGGCGTTACTTCACAGAGAATGCTTACACATAGTTGAAAAAAAAAAAAAAGTGTCATTATATATAAACAGTAATTCGATACTCCAACGAACTATAGGGGGCAATGCAGTCACTGTCTGATGGCGGACGAAAAAACTAAAACAAACGCACGTGGTAACGAAGAAAATGCTAAAAGTGTTGTGATTTTTGTTCGTATGTATGATTTTTTTGTTTTATCCTTTTTAAATCAATATTTTAAGTCCTGAGGGTATTTTGGCCCACGTAGAAAGAAATGAGAATTCAAGAAGCATTACTAAACGTCAAACATTAATGCAAACTACGTAGTTCGTAGTACTACGAACTACGATGTTGACGAACTACGACTACATTCCACGATGTTGAATTCGATATTTATCAATTCTTGATAAAACTAAATAATAATTGTGGCCTAACAAGAATAACAATTAATGCTAGATAATTTAATTATATGACATTACGAATTCTTATCAACAGAAGATGATACTTCTTTGCCTTGCTTGGCTAGAGCTTATTGTTTTGCATTTGTAGCTGAGTTATTTCTCTCAAATTCCCGAATCGGTTAATTTAAAATTTTTCTGTTTCGATGTTTCTAATTTCTGAGTTACGATTTAATTATATCATGTTATGCAAATCATCAACAAAATTCTCATGGAAATATGGAAGTAGTTTTCTTTTCAGTTGAATGACCATTATTTCTTTTAACTTATCGAATTCTGTAATCTTACTACCATTTTATTCCACTCATGATAAAAATTAAAAATGGTTTAACTAAAAACGCGAAATCTCGCCAAGGTTACTTTGCTCGCACAATACTAAAACTATAACCCTAAACAAATTTGGCGAAACCTTTCAGCTGAGAATAAAAGGAATAAAGTAAATTCTTTCTCGGTTAAACATTTTTCATTTTGTTCTACGATAATATATTCAAGAAAATATTTTGCATACTGTCTGTGGTAATTTTTAAAAATGTGAGTACGTGTTATGTGTGTGTTAGGGTATAGTGAAAAAATAAATATTTTTAGGTGTTAAAGGTACTAAGATAATTCATGCTTATCTGATGGATATCATTTGGAGAAACCCCGGTATCGTGAATCCGCAGGCGGGGAAGAAGATGGTGATAGCCCAATACCTTCTGCAATTCCAATACATTCTTCGGGAGCTGAAATATTTTGTTTAAGACATTATTTTGTACGCACATAAAATATTAGACTCGAATCATTTTTATATAGTTGCATCGAACAGTGGTTCTTCCGTCTTAGGAGTGGTGGGACACCCAGGTTCTGAAATATTAGGTATGAACGGTGTAGAATACATCACAAAAATAATAACCATGATCCGTTCCATGTAAACTATTTATTTTTCATTTACTTTCCTCCTTTTTTTCTTTAATTTCATCATTATAACACAAGAAAAATATCACTCATGACCTTAATATATATGTATAGATCAATCAGATTCATCAGCCACTATGTATATGGATGTGCAGCAATCGCCGCGCAAATTATGATCATTTATAATACTAATTTAAAAGAAAGGAGATGATACTTATCAATATCACATTTTACGAAGGAGATAGGGTCCCGATTTTCGTGTCGATGCTGACGGCACACTCCCATTCGCCATCAAAAGTAGCGGGTCAAACTCAATAATAAGACGAACTAAAAAAGAATGCATCACTATCCCCACGCCATGCCGATCTGACTCCCTTCCACGACGCGACCCCGTAGCATCAAAAAACCGTTGCCAAACGGGAGAAAAACTCCCCTTTGCCCGTAAGAGACAACACAACTCGATGGACCTGGAGCGCCACCACTTCCAGTGAAGTAGAGGCAAAGCCGATGCATTGTACGGATCGAAGTGGGGTGGAGTCGCGACGCAGAATGAGGTAACTGATCAAGATTGCAGGCGGGAGTGCTGCAAATGAGAGGAATTAACAATCGTGGTACTGGAAGTTACCACATCCTCCCCTTCGAAAGGATGAAAAAAAAAAGGAACTCCAAGTGGGAAGACACAGAAGTGTGGAACGGAGCATTGTCGAGGATGTACAATAGTGAGCCAAGGAGGTGGTAGCACCAGAACCCAGGGCAGAAGTTGTCGGCATACAAAAGAGACGAAAGTGAGAGTCTCATGGTCAAAACGTGAATACAAACCAGAATGCGGGAGAGATGAAAACAATATATACATGAAAAAGAAAATCGTGTGGGAATACATTGCATGCGTCATGTGTACATAGGTATTGGGGAATATAGCAAGCACTGAAAACCAAAATGACACACAGAAAACGACTTATATTATGATACATGTGACACCCTTCATTGGTATACATAACACAAAAATACTGCCACAAATTTTTCTCATGATTAAATAGCACATACTACACTTCATTCTGTCTTAAGCTGCAGGAATACCAATTGACAATTAAAATACCATTTTAACAAATTGTTCCTGGAAAAAAATGTATATACATATAACAATTCAATTATGTACAATTTACACGTCCAACAATACATGTATGCAAAACAACAAGTAGAATTAAAAAAATCATTTCGTACATGTGGTGGCCAGCCACAATTTGTAAAAACATATGAGAAGTACATACATAAGAAACATTACAATTGAGTACTCATAAAAATGTGTCAGGTAAAACCAGAATACGCAACAAACATATATGTACTAAAACCAGTTGCACAAAACAATAAGGATCCTTAAAAAAAACAAATATTGAAAATATAAAAAAAACCAAATGCATGCAGGAGGGAAAACGGTTGGTGGTGCAGCGCTGCAGAGACATTAGGTCGCACAGAGGACGGAATGCTAGGGATCCCAAGCAGGAATAGGAATGCTAAAAGATTTAAATGCACAATGAATAATACAAATCTTACGAATTGTTGCTAAGGCATTCACATAAGAAAATATTGACTGTTGCTAAAAAGAGAAGATAACTTTGACCTGGGCACATAAATACATTTGGAGTGCAGACAGAAAAGATATATATTATGGCATATTAAGAGTACCAGGAAATGTCCACAGGATTTTTGTATGGTTGAAATCCAAAAAGTAGTGTGGCTGTTGAACACAGGAGCAGGTGTACCAGACGATCAAACAGAAGCATAGGATAGCTTGAGCACACAAGTCCTCATGGCACGGAACGAAAAAAAAACATGCAGCTGACACACGGGCACATTGGAGCATATGGGGTCGCAGGGGTGTCTCACCATCACTGGGTAACCACAGCATAGGACAGGCCTCGTCCAGGTAGGAAGCCTAGATGATTGGATCCAGGGTGATCAATTCCGGAACAGAACATCAAGACTCAGATGAGGAGCAGGCCAGGTGGTTCGATGGGTCACTGTTGCAGACTTACGGTGAGCTCCAAATCATCCTGCAGGTCGAAGCCGGCACATGACACAGGGGCGTTGCGGCAGGAGGACTAGATGGGCTGCTTGGAGGCACGGGGACGCAAATTGTATCTAGCTGCTGAAGGAGCAGAAACTTGGATAGGGCTCGGGCTATTGTCATTTTCTGCAGAGGAGAGAGGGAGATTAGAGGCAGAATTCACTGGATTGTAAGGAGGAGGAGGTGTGGAGGCTGCAGGGGCAGTTATTGATGGGTTGCCGTTGGTTTCATTGATATTGGATAGATGGGGTGCCCGAGGAGGGACCAGCAAGATTCTATCAATGTGTACCTTAAATTTGTGGCTGTTTGGGATGTTGGATTTCTGGATTACAGCCACGACATTAGAAATCATTTTTAAGATGCAGTAGGGTCCGCCGTATGATGGTTTAAATTTGTCTTTTGATTTCAGATACACCAGGTCTCCTTTCTGGAATGTGCGAAGCTTTGCCTTAGGGGCTTGGCGTGCGTTCTGTCTTCTTCGCTTCACCAGTGTGTTCTGGTACGGCCTGTCGTAAATAACCTTGAGCTCGTCAAGTATTTTGTGCAGCTCGAATGCTGCATTGAGTGAAAAGTCTATGTTTACGTCGATGGTGTCTGTGAGTAAGGATAAGTTCCTCCCAAAGTGAAGGACATTAGGTGGAGTTTTAGTGGTCGAGTGCATGGTGGCATTGTAGATTGCTTTGTGGACTGCTATAGCATATTCAAAAGACTTGTTCTGAGCCATAAGGGCGTTGACTGAAGATTTGATCGAGGAATTGATCCTTTCGCTCAAACAGTTGGCTTTGGGATTGCCCGAACATGTGTGCCTCAACTGTATACGAAACAAGTCTTTAAAGGCGTTGAAGACTTCTGCAGTGAACTGTGGTCCGAGGTCTGCAAGCACCATCTCTGGTCTGCCAAATGTTGTCACATATTGGAAAAGCTTCTTGACAACGCATGTGGCAGAGGTGTTTTCAAGAATGTAGAGTTCGATGTGGCGAGAGAAGGCATCTATGACGGTTAAAATTGATTTCCCGTTTGAAAATGGGCCAAGCAAATCCATCGAAATTAATTTCCCTGGAGCGTTAGGCGTTTCAGGAGTTTGGAAAGGTGCCTGCGGAATCTTGTGATGTTTAGATTTGATACATATGTGACAGCTCGCTATGTAATTGATGACATCAACCGACATGTTCTCCCAATAGAACTTGTTTGACAAAATTTGATAAGTCTTCGAAACACCGAGGTGGGTGAGATGGGCGATTGCAAGTGCCTTGGCTTTTAACGTGTTGGGGACAACAATTTTAAAATCTGCATTAGTAGGATCCGTACAGGGTTTCTTGGAAAACAACAAAATTTTTCGTTCTGGGTGTATGCAGTAGTGTTTCCATTTCTCTAAGTTAGTCCGGTTTAGTATGTCATTGTAGATTCGAGAGAGCTTGGTGTCGTGGAGCAATTCTTTTAATAGCCCAGTTTCAGTAATTTCTAATTCAGCATCCCCTGTGGTGTCTTGAACCAAGGTAAGGACTGTTTCTACATCCTTAATTATGTTTGGAGGATGTGATTGGATAAGGTTGCATTCTGTGGGATCGGGAATAAATTGAGGTAGACTGGAGCTGGATATTCCTGCTTGCTCTGGTGAGATTTCAACAATTTCTGGTAGCATGACTTCATCTTCTGGCGTCAGGTCAACAACGGGAGTTATCTCGGGATCGGTCAGGATATTTTGGTTGTCAGCGACACTTGTCTGATTGCATGGTGTCCTTGAAATAAAGTCCGCTAAGCGATTTTCCCTCCCCGGCAGGTGGACGAATCTGTATTGGTATTCGCTCAAGCTGAGCAACCAGCGAGTTGTGAGGGATGCAGGTGATGTTGTTTTTGAGTAAACCTTGAGCGGGGCACTGTCGGACAAGATATAAAAGGCACGGTTGTACAGGATGAATTTAAATGCGTGTATTGATTTTACAATGGCCATAAGTTCGACCTTGATTGCAGGATACCTCTTCTCACTCTCAGAGAGAGTCTTGGAAAAGTATGAGACAGGTTTTAAAACGTCTTCCTCTTTTTGCATTAGTACCCCTGCAATTGCAACTAAGCTTGCATCCGTGTTAAGATAGAATTCTTTGCCCCAGTCAGGCTGAATTAGGAAAGGTTTCTTAAAAAAGGTATCTTGAAGTTTCATGAATGCATCATTACACTGTTTAGTCCATATGAAGGAAGACTTTGGGTGGGTGAGACAATTTAGGGGGTGCACCAGGTTTGAGTAATGGTGGATTAGGTTTCGGTAAAAGGCACACAGTCCTAGGAATCTTTTAAGTTGTCGCTTGGTAGTAGGGGGTGGAAAGGAGACAATTTTGGAGATATTTGCTTGAATGGGATGGATCTTTTTTGCAGAAATTTCGAATCCAAGATAGTTGATTGAGGATTTATATAGCTCGCACTTCTTCGCAGAGAGAGTCAGGTTAAACTTGGTTAAGACGGAGAATAACTTGGACAGTTTTCTTGTCATATCGGTGAAGGAGTCAGCACACAGGACAAAATCATCTTGATATGCGAAAATTCCAGGCTCATTTACTTCCTCTAGGACGCAATCTACCAGATTTTGGAAAATAGAGCTTGCGGTACGGACCCCGAAGCAAAGACGTTGATATTTAAAGGTTCCGAAAGGAGTGACGAAAGCAAAACGGTCTCTATACTCCTCAGGAAGGTGAACTTGGTGGTATGCACTTTGTAGATCAAGAGATGAAAAATAGCGGTATTGGGAAATTGCATTAATGATTGTTTGGATCTTCGGAAGTGGGTAGCTAGCATGGCAAATTAAAGCGTTGACCATACGTAAATCAAGCGCAAGCCTGTATTTGGGTGCGGTCACACCGTCACTGCGTTTCTTGACCAGGAGCATTGGGGAAGCCCACTCTGAATTTTCTCTGACTATTATTCCTGCTTCCTGGAGTTGATGGATTTGGTTACGCGCCTCTTCTATCATAGACTGTGGGAGTGGGAAAGGCAATGTGCGAATAGGGTAATTGTGGAGGAAGTTGAAGTTAACGGGGACTCTATCCGTGTGTCCCAAAGCCTTGAGTGATGTAGAAAAACATTTAAAATTATCACTCAACAGTGCTGACATTTCTTGAGCATGTTCAGGGGAGAGATGTGACAAATTAAAGTCCTGAATATTGAACTCTTCCTTTCTAAGATTGATAATTTCTTGGGATGCCTGAATAAAATTCATTGAGTGTTGTTCTTTACCTTGTTTTATTTCCTCAATATCCTCAACAGGTTCTACAGTCCCCACCGTGGTGTTTTTGTTTAAATGAATTTTCTGTGAGGAAGAATTTTTAAGAAGAACATAAAATGTGTTCGTTTTCTTGGCAGGGGTAGTTGATTCAGCAGCATCACATATGGAGTTGGGGCGAACAATGCTTAGATCAGAATCCACGTTAGTATTTTTCAAAATAGGGGTAAAAAGCAGGTTAACTTCTTCATCAAATTTCTTGGGTTGTGTATGAACTTCTGCATATACAAACGAATTGGGTTCTAAGAATGTCTTTCTTGATAACATAACATTAACTGAATGACTGATAATTTCCCCACAACATTGATGATTCCCCTTTGGTATGTTTTTATGTGACCCTAAGGGGCATTCCACATTGGAAGCATCATGACACTTGTGAACATTGCCTCTTGGCTGACAGGAAGTAGTAGAGTGACTTTGATGAAGATCAGTAAAGAAAAAGATGGGGATGCTTTGATTCTGTATTGGGATGGACTTTTGAGAGGGAAACATTTGCACATTATTTTTGGTCAGGAAATCCATTCCCAATATGCCATGAAAAGTAGAATCTGCACACAGGTCAATTATAAAGAAGGTGTTTTTGAAGAACTGCTGTTGCATTTTGAAAGAGAGTTCTACACATTGGCGAAAGTTTACGGTAGAATTTAGAGTTGAAATGGAAACGTTTCTGGCTATGTTCTTGTAGGGAATGTTATGCTTCATGTTTTCAAAAATGTCCGCAGCGACTAATGAAATAGTCGACCCAGTGTCCAAGAGAAAATTGAGCTGTGTGCCAGAGATATCAACACGAACGAGTGATAAGGAAGAGGCTGAGCCAGACTGGCCAATACCCGCATTTGCAATGAAATTCTTTTCTTTCCCCACAGGAGGAGAAATGACACCATGATCAAAACATTTGTGAGTATGATCTGAACTTGTACATGGTGTGTCATGTGAAGTACCTTGAGTGATGCAGGAGGGTCTCTTAGCCTTAGCAGGAGACGTTTGAGTACCTGAATGAGTGGTGATTTTGATTGCAGCACTTGACTTCTTTTTGTTCAGAGACTCAGAAGCAAGTTGCGGCTCCCCTACATTGGGTTGTATAACCAAAGATCCCATGCCATCAGTTGGGCATGTCACAGGTGGATGAAAAAATGGATCCTTGACAGTGCGAATATCTTGCGGGATAAAAATAGTTGCCTCTGGATTATATCTGGTGGGAGGCGGTGCATGTATGTTAGGTGGAAAAATCCTAGGTGCGGTTAATGCACATGATTTCAAATTGTTAGACGAAGACTGGGTAGAATTATTAGCAAAGGACAAATGATGAATTGAGTGTTGCGAGTTGTTTTGATCTAGAATTTCCTGGCGAGAGAACTCTTGGTTTCTTGAGCTAAAAAATTGATTAGAATTTCTAGATTGATTATTGCCCCCTTGTCTGTTCCTTAGCTTGAAGCATTGATCTATGACATGTCCTGTCTTTTTACAGTAGGAGCAGACCCTGGGAAAATTTCCCTTTGAATTTTCCCTGATGTTGGTTCTCTTGGAATATGGTTGGAAATTTTTGTCGCCTCTGCGACGGTCATTGTGGAACCTAGAATTTGACCTGTTGTCTTTTGACGTAGAACTTTCCCTTGACCCACCTGTGATAACATTTGTGGACATGACATGAGAAGAAGAGCTACTCTGTTGTCGAGATTTAAGTTGCTCCTGGAGGAGGTTAACCTGTTCCGAGAGCTTTTGTATCTGTGCCGATTGGGCGCCATTTTGGGAGAGCAAGGATGCTTGAATAAAAAGTTCTTGCAGATCATTGGCACGAGCGACCGCTTAATCGAAACTTTCAATCTTAGCTTCTAAGAGCTTAATTCGTATGTCAGGGGGAACCAATTCGAGTAACTTCTGTAATTTAATTTTGTTGAGAGCCTCGCCTTGGGGTAAGCTGAATACCATTGACGTAACACGGCTAATTCTGTGAGCTAAATTTTTCATGGATTCGTTTGGCTTCATTGCCAATTGGTGGAAATCCGCCATGGTAACCCTTGCTTCATGTTTAAAAAAATCCTTTAGAGCAGCTAAAATCACAGTGTGATCCTTTGTTTTTCTGAGTGATGGAGATTCCAAAAAGAATTGGAGAGCAGCATTTTTTAGTTTACTTTTTAAAAATATAATTGCCCTGTCTCCTGACCAATTATTTACGTTGATGATGTCGTCAACTGTCTCGCAGAAGAATTCTAACTGGGAGGGATCACCCTCAAATGGGTCAATGTGGACCATGAAAGGAGCTGAGCTAGTGCTAGAAGCAGTCGAGGACTGGCCGGCATACATAGCGAGTGCGTTGACAGCTCTTTGAATGCGTTTGGGGGGCATAATGATGAAAACAAATAAATTGTGTCACAATAATAAGTCGAAAAAAAATTCAAAGATCAAATCTGATGCTCATTGAACTGATGTGCAAGTATTCTGTTGTCAGGGTAAGGAATGTGAAGCATCTCAAAATCATATTGTTTACCACCAAAGACTAATATGCATATATTTTCAAACTCATATATCTTGTAACACAATGGAGTGTTGGCATTCTTATATTAAAATCAACAATCTTCAAGACTAAATATTTCAAACTTCTGTACATGTAAATACAATAAAATGTGTGACATACTTGTATTATAATTAAAAATCTTCACGACCAAATATCTTCAAACTTGTGTAACATGTAAATACAATAAATGTGTGACATACTTGTATTATAATCAAAGATCTTCATGATCACAGCCATGTTGATTTGCAACAGGTGTGATAGCACATAGAATGCATTTAACTTCATTTAATCATTAGTTAATTCAATGTATTAAGTAATGCATATTTGAGATCATCAAATAAAGTTTGATCCGTTCCATGTAAACTATTTATTTTTCATTTACTTTCCTCCTTTTTTTCTTTAATTTCATCATTATAACACAAGAAAAATATCACTCATGACCTTAATATATATGTATAGATCAATCAGATTCATCAGCCACTATGTATATGGATGTGCAGCAATCGCCACGCAAATTATGATCATTTATAATACTAATTTAAAAGAAAGGAGATGATACTTATCAATATCACATTTTACGAAGGAGATAGGGTCCCGATTTTCGTGTCGATGCTGACGGCACACTCCCATTCGCCATCAAAAGTAGCGGGTCAAACTCAATAATAAGACGAACTAAAAAAGAATGCATCACTATCCCCACGCCATGCCGATCTGACTCCCTTCCACGACGCGACCCCGTAGCATCAAAAAACCGTTGCCAAACGGGAGAAAAACTCCCCTTTGCCCGTAAGAGACAACACAACTCGATGGACCTGGAGCGCCGCCACTTCGAGTGAAGTAGAGGCAAAGCCGATGCATTGTACGGATCGAAGTGGGGTGGAGTCGCGACGCAGAATGAGGTAACTGATCAAGATTGCAGGCGGGAGTGCTGCAAATGAGAGGAATTAACAATCGTGGTACTGGAAGTTACCACATCCTCCCCTTCGAAAGGATGAAAAAAAAAAGGAACTCCAAGTGGGAAGACACAGAAGTGTGGAACGGAGCATTGTCGAGGATGTACAATAGTGAGCCAAGGAGGTGGTAGCACCAGAACCCAGGGCAGAAGTTGTCGGCATACAAAAGAGACGAAAGTGAGAGTCTCATGGTCAAAACGTGAATACAAACCAGAATGCGGGAGAGATGAAAACAATATATACATGAAAAAGAAAATCGTGTGGGAATACATTGCATGCGTCATGTGTACATAGGTATTGGGGAATATAGCAAGCACTGAAAACCAAAATGACACACAGAAAACGACTTATATTATGATACATGTGACACCCTTCATTGGTATTACCACACTGTCCATTCCAACTGAATGCTGCTGTAAAATATGGTTAGTTAAATTAATTTAAGATTTGAAAGAAAACCCATATTCTTACAAATTTATACAAAACAATAAAAAATTTTACCTTGTATAACGTAATCCAAGTTTGTTAATCCAGAGTTTTCCCTTTACCATTTTTCAATCAACTCACATTTTAGAAGGAAATAAGGAAAACTAACATTATTCTGAGAAGTTCGAGAATACTACTAAGGGACGATACAATTTCTGTAGCTGAAAGCTACATAAATCGAATTGCGTCGATCGATTGCGTTAGTAAATACTCAGAACAAACTGCCTGTGTTTACGTCAACAGACACACATAGAATGCAACGTGGCAAAGTTTTAGTTTTTTCGTCAGTTTTGTAAATCACCGCAAGGTAGCGTATTCGAGCGCTGGAGTTGCGAATACTAATGGCAACTCTGATGAAAATTTTGAAAAAAGGCTTTTCTGAAGCAAATTTGAAATTTGTTGCTATTATGTTACAATAATATTTTTGTCTTTGTCTAATGCCAAAATATTGTGCTCTGCACTAGTGGTATTAGTGAATGGCATTTTATTACTTGTCATGTCATGAACATAAGTATAAAAAATGAAATTGATCAGGGTCATATGCAAGGGGCGGAAAATCTTAGGGTTAAATCCCTCTCTTAAGTGGCGACACGCTCCGGCGTCCGCCATTTTGTGTCGTTCCTCAACTTTCTCCCTATCTCAATAGTAGAAAAATACAGAGTTTCGCTCATTGAAAAGTATCTTTTTATTAACAAATGTTTAGAGATTTTTAGTCGTGACTTATGTAACTGACAATATACATACAAAAATGTTGAGTTTTTACTTTAGTAAAATATTTTTTTTTATTATTAAACTGAATATTAGTAAAAAGGTGTTTTGAAGAAATTTTCGACCATTTTTAAGAGTAATTTCTTTCCCTCCCCCCCCCCCCTTATAGACCTTCTGAGTTACAAATTACTTGAAGTGTTTTAAATATGCGCTTTATTATTAGAAAGTTGGTGTAGTAGAACCAGGGGCGGATACAGAAAAATCTCTCGGAGGGGGCCCGGGAAATTATATAGCACCTCCTCCTCCCCCCTGCCACATACGATGTTTCATAACAAAGTTTTCATTACTTTATTTTAAAATGTCTTTTTTTTTTTTCAATTTTTTTAAGGGTCCCTTAAACTAATGATCCACTTCTAAGTACATACATATTATGTACTAATATACTTCGAATATGGACGTAAAACATTTTTAACGTTTCAAGCCAATTAAATACTAAACCAAACATAATGCAACCGAAATGCTATACAATGAGCGGTTTTAATTTTAGGAACAATGTCGTAATGATTATAACATTAGGTTATTCAATAAAAAAAAATATACCAATACCTCATTTGAGTTTTTAAAATTATTTTATAGCATTTTAACCGTAAAATAAAATTTAATATAGAAAATCATAGCTATTAAACATATAAGTTTTACTGAAACATTCAGGACAATTTCTGTGTGGATTTCAAAGCAGTTGCTGATTGTTCTTGAAGCCATTATACGGTTGAGATAACATAATGTTACAAATCCTGTAAATAGTAATTATTGTAGGAACGTAACCTGTAAATAGTTTCCCGTAATGAATATACAACCCCTTTTCATATGGCTAAAGTATACGACCTCTATTTCCTTTTTGTTCATTGATAAAATTTGATAACGGTCTACTACTTTACAGAAGCGTGTGGAATATTTGAGAAATTTCTTTTCGGTGTCTATATAAGCCGTTAGCGATGGATAAACAGGGGAGTTTCGATTGAGATTTCGAACGAGAGCATATTTGCTCTGTTTATTGCGAGGCATTTTCGCTGTGTTGTTTTCGTATTTGGAAGTAAATACGTGTGTAAACGTTGAGTTTACGGTGTTGTGTGATAATTGCTTAATTGCTGATGAATAATTTAGCAGTTGTTGACGATCTTTCCTGTACATAGTGTAAATAAATTTCCTGTGTTTTTATCAAGAACTGTGTCTTCATTTCAAGAAAGTGGAAGTCGCACCGAATCCGTTGAAATTTGGCGCCCAACGTGGGGCTTCTTCTGGACTTTCTTGGAGTAAGTGTGACTTTGGACATTTTTTCATAAAGACTTTTTTTGAATTAGGACTTTATTTTTATGGTGATTACTTGCGCAATGGATGAACAATTAAAACAACTTCTTGACGCAAACACCTCTGTGAAGAGTGATATGGCGGCTAATCAAGAACAATTAAAAAGTGACTTGACTGCAAGTTTTACAGCTAATCAAGAACAATTAAAAAGTGACTTGACTGCAAGTTTTACAGCTAATCAAGAACAATTAAAAAATGATACGGCAGCTAATCAAGAACAATTAAAAAATGATATGGCGGCTAATCAAAACCAATTGAAAAGTGATTTAACGGTGCTGAAAAATGACCTAGTTTCTAACCAAGAGGAAATTAAAAACGATCCTACTTCGGTAAAGACTGTGATGGAAAATAAATTTAATGAGATAGAGCATCGAGTTGATGCTATTGAAGGAAAGTTTGAGGCAGTTGAAGGCCGATTCATCGCAGTGGAAAATAAAATCGAAGAGAAATTTGAAGAAAAATTAAGTTCCGTTGAAGGCCGATGCAATGCTGTAGAAAATAAACTGGAAGAAGAAGATAGAAAATTTCATCAACTTAAAGAAGATATCTTTAAAGACCTGGAAAGGAGATTGGCGACCGCGGAAAGCAGATCTGTACAGTTTGGCGCTCCCACATCGGTTGCTCGACCGTCCATTAAACTTGCCACATTTGATGGGAAAACTTCGTGGCAGGTTTACAAAACTCAGTTCATGATAGTGGCGGAAGCGAACGGATGGGACTCTGCTACCAAGGCCTGCCATCTTGCAGCATCCCTGAGAGGTGACGCAGCGGACATTCTTCAGACCCTTCCGGACGGCCAGCGCCTGGATTTCGCCGCCCTCACAGCTGCGTTGGGGCTTCGCTTCGGTGAGAAGTGCCAGAAAGACTTCAGCTTCCAGAAAACTGAGGAAACCCTGCAAGAGCTTACGGCGGACATCGAGAGACTGTCTCATCTTGCTTTTTACGACTGCCCTGCGGATGTTCGAGACAACCTGGCACTCAACTACTACATCGACGGGGTTCGAGATCCGGAAATCCAGAAAGCTCTACGGATGGCGGATGTCAAAGACCTGAATTCTGCTGTTGTGTATGCGATGAGATACGAGGCCGCCCAAGAAGCAACCCGTGTGGATCGCCATCTAATCCGGACTCAGGAAGCTGATGAGTCTGATTCCAGGTCGTCCCATCTCGCTGAACTTGAGAGACAACTCGGTGACTTGACAAGACATCTGAGCAGCATAACAGCCCAAAAGAAACAAGAGCAGAAGTGCTGGAAATGCGGTAGTGAAGGACACCTGCGAAGGAGTTGTCCGGCTCGCCAAGCTACGCGAGGGAAGGAAATCACCACCACTAGAGCTCTGCAGATTTCCTCTTCTAGTAGTGGCAGTGATGGACTTTTCATTTACGCACATGTAAATGGGAACCCCTGCAGACTGATTGTCGACACTGGAGCCAATGTGACAATCATTAGGACAGATGTGGCTCGTGAATTTGGATTGAAACTGCTGTGGACATCGCCACGCGTAAGTCTCCAGACTGTGACAGGTGACAAGATCGAGATTGACGGTAAAGTGGACTTGGAAATAGTGTTTGAGAATGCCACCTACCATCATACGGCATTCGTCGCTAATATCACGGACCCCTTCATTCTCGGATTGGACTTTTTAAAGAAATATGACTTCACTCTCGACTTCAAGACTAATGAGCTGCACTCGATGAGAGAAGACATAGCCGTTTTCCCTGCAGAAAGTGATGTAAAATCCGCTCATCAAATAATAACCCAAACAGATTTATCGATTCCCTCAAGGTCAGAATCATTAATACCTGGCTCCCTTGAAGAAAGCAATAGTTTTCGATTTGGACTCATTGAATACCCTAACCTAAGCTATAGCCTAAAAGGAGTGCTGGTAGCATCTACGCTTGTGGACTAAAGCATCAAGCTAAGGATGTAATTCCTGTGAGAGTCGCCAACGTGAGTGAAAGGCCAAGGAATATCCGGAAAGGTGAAGTGTTGGCAACTTGTACTCCAGTAAACTGCATCATTAGAAGAATCAATACCCCCGAGACTGTGTCTTCTGAGTCCTTGACATCGAAGTTAATTGGGAGTGCGCCGTTATCGAAAGATCAAAGAACTGCTGCGGAACAATTGGTGGATGACTTCAAGCATCTGTTTTCATCTACATCGGAGGATGTTGGCCGTACGAATTTAACGCAGCATAGGATTTACACTGGAGAACACCCCCCTATTAAACAGCATCCAAGACGACTACCGTTCGTCAAGAAGGAAGAGGTTGAGACCCTCCTGAAAGAGATGAAGGAGAATGATGTAATCGAACCTTCTTCCAGTCCTTGGGCCTCTCCTATCGTCTTAGTCCGAAAGAAAGATGGCTCCACCAGATTTTGTGTCAATTACCGACGGCTGAATGAAATCACCAAGAAAGACAGTTACCCTCTTCCACGGATAGACGACACCTTGGACACTCTTTTCGGACACAAGTGGTTTTCGACCCTGGACTTGAAGAGCGGCTACTGGCAGGTTGAGATACACCCTGATGACCGAGAGAAGACAGCGTTTACAACTGGACAAGGCTTATGGCAGTTTAAAGTGATGCCCATCGGCCTCTGCAATGCACCAGCTACGTTCGAGCGTCTTATAGAGACAGTGTTAAGAGGACTTTCCTACGAATCCTGTCTGGTCTACTTAGACGATATCATCATCGTGGGACGCAGTTTCGAAGAACATCTGGAAAATCTTAGGAAGGTGCTGCAGAAGCTTAAGGAAGCCAATCTGAAGTTAAGCCCGTCCAAATGTAATTTGTTCCGCCGGGAAGTGAACTACCTTGGTCACATCATCTCTTCTGAAGGTGTACAAACCGATCTAGAAAAGGTATCTGCAGTCAGGAGTTGGAGTCGTCCCGAAAACATCCATCAGCTGCGAAGTTTCCTGGGGCTCTGCACGTACTACAGGAAGTTTGTAAAGGGTTTTTCCAACATCGCACGACCTTTGCATAAGCTGACGGAGAGCAAGCAAAAGTTTGAATGGTCCAAAGAATGCGAAGATGCATTTCTACGACTGAAGGAGGCTTTAACATCAACGCCTATCCTCGCCTATCCTCAGCCTGAAAAATCCTTTATCCTGGACACTGATGCGAGCAACGAGGGCATCGGAGCTGTTTTATCCCAAGAAATTGACGGAAATGAACATGTCATCGCTTACTGGAGCAAATGCTTATCAAAGTCGGAGCGAAATTACTGCGTCATCAGAAAGAAGTTACTGGCCATAGTGAAAGCTGTAGAACACTTCCATCATTACCTCTACGGCCGAAAATTTCTGCTTCGGACAGATCATGCCTCATTAACTTGGCTTTTGAACTTCAAAAATCCGGAAGGCCAGATAGCCAGATGGATACAGCGGCTCCAGGAATATGACATGGAGATCAAGCATCGAAAAGGGTTATCTCACGGTAATGCTGACGCTTTATCAAGAAGACCCTGTCCTGAGAACTGCCACTATTGTTCCCGAATCGAGAAACAGTATGGAACGACTAGCCCTACCGCCTATCAGGTGACAGTGACTCCAATATCATCAGAACCTGATCCATAGAGTGACGACCAAGTTCGAAAAGATCAACTTGAAGACCCCGACATAAAACCAATTTTGGAGTTCATGGAAAGTGACAATCGACGCCCTAGCTGGCAGGACGTTTCCATCTTCAGTCCTGCAACAAAAAGATACTGGGCTTTATGGAACTCACTCCATTTACGGAACGGCGTACTGTACCGAAAATGGGAATCTGATGACGGCAAAACATCTAGGTGGCAGTTACTACTTCCCCGATCAAGGATTTCAGATGTTCTGAAAGAAATACATAGTAGTGCGACTGGAGGACATTTTGGTGTCTTGAAAACCCTCAATAAAGTTCGGGAGCGCTTCTTCTGGAGCAAGGCGAAGGATGACGTGGAGAAGTGGTGCCATTCTTGTGACGCCTGTGCTGCTCGTAAAGGACCGAAGAAGAGAAGCAGAGGGAAGCTACATCTGTACAACGTTGGAGCTCCTTTCGAACGAATTGGGATCGACATCCTGGGTTCTCTACCAAGAACTACTGATGGGAACAAATACATTCTTGTTTCCATCGACTACTTCACCAAATGGCCGGAAGCATATCCCATTCCAGATCAAGAGGCTACCACCGTAGCAGAGACTCTAGTCCAACATTGGATCTCGAGATATGGAACACCTTTGCAGATTCATTCCGATCAAGGGAGGAATTTCATCTCTGCTGTGTTTAAGGGCCTATGTCAAATTTTCGGAATTAAGAAAACTAGGACAACACCACTACACCCACAATCGGACGGCATGGTGGAGAGATTTAACCGCACAATCCTGAATAATCTCTCGCTTATGGTATCCAGAAATCAACAGGATTGGGACAAGAAGCTACCTTTGTTCCTGCTGGCCTACCGCTGTGCTGTCCACGAGACTACCGGATTTGCCCCATCTCAGATGCTCTTCGGACGAGAGCTTCGGCTACCTTGTGATCTCGTCTTCGGTCGTCCTCCTGATGCGCCTTCATCGCCTGAGGAGTACATCCAGGATCTCCAGGCCCGGTTGGAAGACGTTCATAACTTCGCACGAGAGCGAATCAACATCGCGGCGGAGAAGATGAAGACCCAATACGACACAAGGTCTACTGGACATGAATTCAACGAAGGCGACAAGGTTTGGTTATGGAATCCCATCCGACGGAAAGGTCTGTCACCCAAATTGCAGTCGCATTGGGATGGACCCTACAAAGTCCTTAACCGACTAAATGACGTCGTAGTGAGGATCCAAAAATCACCTAATGCAAAACCTAGGGTTGTACATTATGATCGGTTAGCCCCATACTATGGCCATAGTTCATGAGTATTACGTAAACAACCATGGTTGATAACATAAAAGTTGTAGATAATTTTTGCTTTTAATGTTTAGTAATATTTCTTGTTATTATTGTGTTTTCTGTATCTGTTAGTTATTAATTAATGTGTATATTTGTAAACTTGTGATAGAAGTTTGGCACCCTTTCTGGGGATTGTACTGCCCGGGACGTGCAGTTCTTGGGAAGGGGGCAATGTTACAAATCCTGTAAATAGTAATTATTGTAGGAACGCAACCTGTAAATAGTTTCCCGTAATGAATATACAACCCCTTTTCATATGGCTAAAGTATACGACCCCTATTTCCTTTTTGTTCATTGATAAAATTTGATAACGGTCTACTACTTTACAGAAGCGTGTGGAATATTTGAGAAATTTCTTTTCGGTGTCTATATAAGCCGTTAGCGATGGATAAACAGGGGAGTTTCGATTGAGATTTCGAACGGAGAGCATATTTGCTCTGTTTATTGCGAGGCATTTTCGCTGTGTTGTTTTCGTATTTGGAAGTAAATACGTGTGTAAACGTTGAGTTTACGGTGTTGTGTGATAATTGCTTAATTGCTGATGAATAATTTAGCAGTTGTTGACGATCTTTCCTGTACATAGTGTAAATAAATTTCCTGTGTTTTTATCAAGAACTGTGTCTTCATTTCAAGAAAGTGGAAGTCGCACCGAATCCGTTGCAATATTCATATTACATGCCGCCTCCATTAATATCATGGTTTTCTCATGAAACTACGATATGATTTCTTTCATTTTGCATTTTTTATAAGCTGAAAAAGAAAAAGCTATTTTGCAAATAACTTCCTGGATCAAAATAATTCTTTTAGACACGCCTACACTTTTTTTGAAGAATGTTAGTTATTGATTCCATCAAAGAAAAATTAATGGATGAATCGCGATCTTACGTTCCTTTGAATTCAACACCAGCGAAGTTAAATGCATAAATGTATTCTGCCAATCTATGACTCTAGTATGACTTCTTTAGCATATAAAAATGCTATTCTTCAAAATATGCTCGATGTGTGTTTTGTGTTCTGTTTAATTAACTATATAAAAAAATGCTACGGAAAAGTCAATTAAAAAATAGTGAATAAAACAGGTAAATAAATTCACCCTTTTGGGGGGCACGGGTTTCCTGCCCCCCCCCCCCCCCCATTAGATCCACTTCTGAGTAGAACGGTAGTGAGCTAAATTAACTATGTCATAAATTGTTCGTAACTTGGGCAACAGTTTGAACTTATTCATGCAAAGCAGTATCATTTATATTACTAATGTGTGTAGTTTTCTTATGAAAAATTATTCTCTTCTAAAAAAATTGCAAAATTTCTTTTTGTCTTAACTAAGCAGGACTCTTCCATGTTTTATTTCTTAAAAAATCAAACTGATAACAAATTATTTTAACCAGTTTTAAATCAATATAAGAAATAATAATAATTGAATTATTTGATACCAATAGGAATTCAAATAAATGAGTGCAGATTACATCTTTGACGAACTGTTATAAATAGCAATAATGAATTTATAAATTAACAGATACTGGGATAAATCATATATATTTATATTTTTTATAAGTAAGGTTTTCACATCAAAGTAAAAATTAAACGAAAACAGATTTTTTTCCGGGCAAAAAAAAATTGAAAAAAGCATTTTCTTATAATTATATAACTTGGCTTGAATTACATGTTACTATAATCTCAAAGAAGCTGAATTTTGTAATGAATAATTTCATACTTTTAATAACTTAATTTTTATGCGCAAAATAGATAAATAATTAACTTGGCAACGCACTGAAACTCATGGCTATGACACAATTAAAAGCAAAACGACGTGTTTTTAAAATAATTTTGCTACAGTTATTGAGACATTTTGAAACTAACTAAACAATAGAAAATTTACATTAAAAATAAATAAAATAATTAGTATGTTTAAATTTTGACGGCTTTGCTATCTTAAACTCAGAAAAATCAGTTTTAAAAATTGGGCAAATATTTTACTACCGCAAGCAATTGATTAGGTGCCGTTACATAGTTGAGCTTTACAGATATTTGAAGAAACTATTTATGATGATTTTAGTGAATGTCTTTATTATCCTATGAAAATCAACAAACCATCAGACAGTTTCATGAAAAGTAAAAAATATTACAATTTCAACAAGAGATTCAAAAAGTATCTGAAATTGCACAGCAGTAATTGATGAAAACGTTTAAAATACATAAATAATCTTTCCATGTATTTCGATATAGTAATTTTGAACTGTTAGAACATCTTAAGGCACTACATCAAGGCATCTTTACATTAAAGATAGCGTTTAATGAAAAATATGAATAGCAAAGAGAAAATGTCTAGTATTCCGCACAGTGAAATCACACAGGCAACGACACAAAATGGCGAACTGAACCCACGTGACTGCCCGCCTCCAATCGCAGTCGAAAGCGGAGCGCAGTGCATGGATCCAAGTGTGTCGCTATACTTAAAAGAAGGGGATCTAGGGCTCTACTTAGGGTTAACTCCCCCCCCCCCTTGAAAAGTCCGGTTTGACAATTAAATGCTCGTTTATCTTTAAGAATTTCACAAAAATATTAATCCAAAACTCAAATGTCTTTCATACGTATATTAATTGCATAAAACGCTTTCATAACACATAACCTGGCGACTTCAACATTAGCACAAATAGCACAAAACTCCGCGTGAATTTTTTTTCAAATCATCCCCGAAATTTTTTTCTGGTTACGGCCCTGAAACTGAGTCTGAAAACTAATTAAAAAGTTTTTTTAAAAAAAATATTAAACTTTCACACATTATTTTAAAACATAATTGAATCCTATATTTTTAAACATGATCTTTCAGAAAAAAAAAAATACTTTTAAAACTTCGGACACAACCCAATTCTGAAGGGATATATTTTCTCGAACTGGATTAATAATTAAAACCAGAAGTACTACGTGTTTATCGGCAGCGTCACACTAATATGCAAAAAAAAAAAAAAAAAATAGAAATTTATGATATCTATTTCTCCGAAAACTGTCTTGACCAAAAGCGTGACAAAAAAGTCATATGAGATTCCCACGTCCGTTTCAAATAGTTTCTGGACGACATAATGTCAGAAACATGACTTAATATTACACTCGCGGGAGTTTAAAGCATAATTTAGAGAACGTGATATCACATTCATTTATCTTTGGAAAGCTAAATACTACTCAGCCGCATATTATATTTTTTCATGTTTTAAAGATTTCATTAAACTTCTGGTCTATGTCCATTGCACGTTTATGTTTTCTTTTTTTCTCAAACGCTTGATTTTAAAATAAAAAAGTTTTAGTGTTAATAAGATACGCTAAATTTTTAAAAAGAAGCAAGAAGTTCCATCCAGAACTAAACGAGCCTACTTTTCTGTACAACAACTTTTCTTTCCAATATTTAATCAATATTCTCTAAACTAACTGAGACTACAAATTATGACAAACATAACTTTCTAACATTTTGAGCTGATTTCCAGAAATCAAATATGTCTCGCTCATCTAAAGAAATTGATCTGTAAAAAATAAATAAACGAACAAATAAAGTTATAGTAAACTTTAAACCAAGCAGATAATATATATATTTCCATTGAAAAAACCTTTTATTGATTTCAAAAAGAAAATTAAAATTAAAAAGAATAGACGCATGAAAAAAAATATTTAAATTTTTTTTAAAAAAAATTAAAAAAAAATTAATATGTTTTCAAAAATTAATAAAAAACAATAAAATGTTAACTAAAAGAAATAATTTTTGTTATCAGAAAACAGAATGAGATTGAAACAGCTTTTTATGTTGAAACATAAAGGACTTGGAATTTCCGAACTTAGACTTCAAGTTTCGCTTTATTAGTCGCTGCCAAAAAGAGAGTACAAGGGGAGAAGGGGGATAGTGTGGACGAATTTTACATTTTTAGGGGAAATTTACTAGATACTGTTTTTAACTTTTCTTTTATTTTTTACAATAATTTGCCCCTGTTTTAACTGATAAATTAAAACATTTGGCGGAATAGGTATTGATTAAAAATGTTTTTTTTTAAAGATTTTTTTGTACACATTAGCCCCATGTCATGGGTTAGTGTAGACAAGCTAAAGGGCTAGTGTGGACAAGATAGAACACTAATTACTAATTCAAACAGTGGATTTAAAAACATATAATAAATCAATTTTAACCTAAATAGCAGATTTCTTAGCCAATGTTAATAGAGTAAGAGCCCATAGGTGCCAGACATACGTCATAGTATAAAGGCCCAAAATTTTACTGCGTAAGCGCACTGGAGCAGGTATGAAGGGTTCGCTATTAGTTAAGCTGACTCGCGCTGGCTTTGGCGGGCAAGAGGTAGCAAAGGCGCGAAAAAATGGTGAACAAAAACATCATAGTATAACGCGTGATTTTTTAATATTTTATTAGGGGTACTATTACGAGTTAAACCTTACAAAGCCAGACACTTAGCACGCTGGCTTTGCGCAGCCAGACACTTCAAAGCAGGGAAAAAATGGTGCACAAAAACATCATAGTATAAAGCGCGATTTTTTTATATATTGTAAGGGGTGCTACTAGGAGTTACGCCTTACAATGCCAGACACTTCGCACGCTGGCTTTGCGCAGCCAGACACTTCAAAGTTGGGAAAAATCGTGTCCAAAAACATCATAGTATAAAGCGTCTTTTTTTATATTTTGTAAGGGGTGCTACTAGGAGTTACGCCTTACAATGCCAGACACTTCGCACGCTGGCCTTGCGCAGCCAGACACTTCAAAGTTGGGAAAAATCGTGTCCAAAAACATCATAATATAAAGCGAGATTTTTTTAATATTTTGTAAGGGGTGTTACTAGGAGTTACGCCTTACAATGCCAGACACTTCGCACGCTGGCCTTGAGCAGCCAGACACTTCAAAGTAAATCGTGTCCAAAAACATCATAGTGTAAAGCGTGATTTTTTTTACATTTTGTAAGGGGTGCTACTAGGAGTTACGCCTTACAATGCCAGACACTTCGCACGCTGGCTTTTGCAGCCAGACGCTTCAAAGTGGGGAAAAATAGCGTCCAAAACATAATAGTATAAAGCGTGATTTTTTTTATATTTTGTAAGGGGTGCTACTAGCAGTTACGCCTTACAATGTCAGACACTTCGCTCGCTGGCCTTGCGCAGCCAGACACTTCAAAGTTGGGAAAAAAGTGAGCAACTTTATGTATTTTTATGAAATGTGATAATAACACCTTTTATTTCTTGGCACTAATACATTACATATTTAATCCTGTTCTAACTTGCGGGAAGAGTGCAATTACTGAGTATCTTTTTTAGTTGTATAGGTACGGCTTCTGCCGTACAGGGTCGTTCCTCAATTTGTCGCACTTTTATTTAGACCTACATAGACGCTTTATCACATTTACGAATAGCGACTCAGACATGAAAAATCGTATTACTGGTCAACCTTTTCGTCAGTGGCGGATACAAGGGGGGGGGGGTCATGGAGGTCATGACCCCCCCCCCCCCAAACTCATGACAGTTTTTGAATGTTTGCTTGAAAAAATAAAAAAAAATAATCGAAATAAAAAATTTGGAATTCAATTTTTTTGGGCAGAACAATGAAGGGAAGTGGATACAAGGAGCGGGGGGGGGGGGAAGGGTCATGACGGTCGCGACCCTTTCCCTTAATCTGCGACAATACTTTGCAATCATTACAAGGTTCATTGAATTTGAGTAGTGAAAATGACTGCTTGAAAAAAAAAACCAGAACGAAACCATAAATAAAATTTTTGAATTCCTTTTTTTGTGGCATCATATGCCATTTTTCTATTAATATATAGCTGCACTTGAGACAGTTTTTCTACGGCGCTGTTCATCAGGCGCCGAAAAATGAAAAGTAACAAAGAAGTGTCTGCCACCCGATCGCTATGATAGTTTTTGTAAAACTGCAGGCAATTTATTGATAAAACATTTGAGTATGTAAATATTTTTATGTAAAATATCTGTAAATTATTATTCCTTTCTGTTGTGATCTTTAGACAGTTTGGTTTTTGTTCGTGCTGAGTCATTTGTAAATATGCTGTAAATAGTTAATTCAAAAAGTTTAAATCAGTGTTTTGGATTTTGTGTCGTGCAAGAAATGTAAAATTTTAGTTTCGTGTTTGCGCGAAACTTCCCGTAAGTTAGCCCCTTTTATTAAACGGAAACTGTGCAGAAAAAAGCCGCGTTTTGTAAGAAAAGGACTTCCTATGATAAAACCAATGAAGCTTCGGGTGACAAAATATTGTTGTCTTTTTTTGCAAAGTAAAAAAAAAACTTCTGTATCAGAGTCTGAGACTGCGACGTCTTCGTCCACCTCCGATTTTTCTGCAACTGAAAAGAATCAATCGGTGTCAACCGAATTATTCAGAAAATGTTTAATTTTTAATTAGATTTTCGCCGCATT